>NW_018217944.1:178060-192266 GCF_001263595.1 Phalaenopsis equestris | reverse complement strand
TAGAGAGAGAGAGAGAGAGAGAGAGAGAGAGAGAGAGAGAAAGAGAGAAATCGATATACAAATCACGATTATACATATTTGTAAAAAGAGTATCAAAAAACCTTGTTAATATTAAAATATGCCACTACCATAAAGAATGATCTGAGAAGAAAACTTTCTCAAACAGTACATAGTGCTTGTATGGTCATGTACTGTATAGATTGTAATTCGTGTAATCCGAGGTCTGTTATCAACTAATCTTAAAGGAGTTTCAAATAACCATGCAAAGAAATAATGGATTCCACAAATACAAATCTAGCACCAATAAAAATATATTTCCAAATGATGGTTCACTCTCACAAAATGCCTACAAACCAAACTATACTTGATCAATCTAAAAATAGCGTCAAATCTAACATATCTCTGAAGCAATCATAAATAAATCTCCCAAATACATCAGTTCAAGAAAATTTGACTATTTCATTTCATTCTTTTTAACAAACTGCACATCCTATGCACATAACAAATCCATAACACGACATTTATTGACTTGCACTGAAGGAATCAATAGTCTTTACTCGTCTACCCTCCAAAATTTATGGAAAGTTAATACGATTCAAAATTACAACTCTTAACAACTTCCTCTTCTAGATATGATAAACCACCTGCAGTTATAATGCCAACCTAAGTCATGGCTTTCAAAACACCGTCTCTAGCTTTGGAGATTAATTTATGAGATCTAAACAATCACTGATCTTCAAAACTTGCTCAGATTACGGTTATGATTATGCACAAATTCAAGAAGTGTAAAAAACCTTACCCCATCAATATCAAATCTAACTACTTAGGCATTCAAATCGTGAGTTTTGCCTCCTCACTCTCCCATACACTCCTATTTCACCCGCACACTTGCATCTATTTCTCCTTCCCACTCCCCTTTATCATAATCCTCCCAACCCTACTCCGCAAAGGTTGTAATGATATAAGAAATCCATAGCACCTCAGGTCCAACCTCTACATTAATTTTGCTCCCACTCAGTTACACACAAAACTACATTTAGATGACTATATTCACAAGATGCATGCCTGAATAAATAGGAAGCATAGAACCAACATTTAGATGAATAGCAGAAGGATGAGAGCTGGAACAATTAAGGGACACAGAACCACCATTTAGAGATATAACAACTATAAAATTTCCAGCATCCTTGCAGAGACATCTTGCATCATTGATGCTTTAAGAACTATTTACAAGTTAGTTTCACTTTAAAAAGCAGTCAGGTTTAGCAAATTAACATTCTCAACTGGCAATGTTCCATGTTTAAAAAGCTTTAATTAGTTCAAAGCCTGAAATCAGAATCAGAGGAGTTACTTGTAAAGTCCCTCCATTGTCTGTTTGAGCTTTGTCACATCGGCACCCACAATTTCCGAAGATTTTTCCCCGTTATGAAAAAAAAGAATAGTTGGCTGCAAGCAAAACAATTCCCAATAAAGTAAAACGGAGTAAAGAATTGAATATAAGAAAATACAGAATGGCCTTAAGTTGCTAACAGCCACCAACAAAACAAAACGCAACAAATGAATAAAATAAGAGAACAAAATTCGGCCAGAAAAGTTGATAATCCAGATCATTGCCATCTAACTTTATCCTAACAGAAAAGCTGATCACCAAGGCCATCACCATCCAACTTTATTCTAAAGGTCTTTGCGGAAGTTTGAAGAAGTTTTGCCCTGACGAGTTCACAGCTCTTTGAGTTATATGAGTTAGTTGCTCGGCATTTTAAATGGAAAACAATCAAGAAACATGACAAATCAATGCATAAAGAATGCAATTAAAAATGTGAAGCACCTAAGAAAACAGTGAAATCTTCCATATGGGTCAACCAAGGTAATTACATCATTTACAGAAATACACATTATGAAAAAAAAAAAAAGATATTCACTCAAACGCTTAAACGATATTATGAACACCACCAAGTCAAAACATGACAAGATACAGTTAAATGAACGGCCGCTGATATTGACGGCCGCATATCAGCAAATTTCATATTTTTACAGTAGAAAATTGCACCTTTTAGTCATATTGTCATAAAAGCCCGAACTCTTAACCACCAAGATATTTTCCACTTTAGCCTAATGGCCTCACCATTTTGTCCCCTTGGTGTAACTTCCTAGAGCAGACTTAAGTAGGACAAGGTTAAACTCTTATACCGAGATGTTGGTTCAACAATTGATATTTCATCAAAAAATCAAAAATTAAGTGTGTTTGTATGTGAGAGCTCCTAGGATGAGTGATCACCCAAGAGATTACATCAAGAGAACAAAATCATGAGATCATTATGCCAAAGTGAACAATATCTCAATGGTTGAAATTTCAAGTTATTACAAATAATATAAGAGCAATACACCACCTGCAAGCTGCGAAGTAAGTGTAAGACAAGATAAAATATTATCATAGGATAAAATATTATCATAGGAGCTACCTATTGAAACCTGACTAGCACAAAATGCCATATAATAGAAGCAACAACTTGAAGAATCCAACTCTAAAAATTGGTTTGCCTTGTGGATGATTATAGGTTAAGAATACTGAAAAGAAAGTTAATTACTTGAGAGAGATTATGAAATCCACTAATTTAATTGAACTTGAACTCTTAAAAATCAAAGCACCTTCTCGTCTACAAAAAACAACAACATCAAAGCCTTTATCCCACTAATTGGGGTCCACAAAATAAATTTTTTTTCTTCATCATCTCCTATTGAGTATCATATTTTATTTAATTCTAATAGATTAAGATCATTTTTTTTATACAATAAGCCCAAGTCTTGTTAAGTCTACCTCTGTCTTTCTTAACATAGGTCAAATCTAAAACATCCACTCTCCTAATCAAATCATCTGATGACCGACGTTTAATGTGAATAAACAATATAAGATGACTCCCTATAATATTACCTGCCACTGGAGCTACAACAGCCCTTTCACAGATAGATTCATTTCACATTTTGTCTCTAAGTGTCAAGTCATTCATCCACCTGAGCATTCTCATCTCAACAACACTCAACTTTGTTTTATGCTTCTCTTTTAAAGGCCAACATTCAGTGCTGTAAAGCAATGCAGGTTTCACCATCATCTTATAAATTGTTCACAAGTATGACAAATTAACTTATGAGAAATTTTGACAAATTAACTTATAAAGCATTGCCCGTCCTAAATCCAAATTTATTATGAGAAACTTTTGTATCACGTCTTAACTTATATTCAATTACCCTCTCCCGTAATTTTAAAGTATGACAAATTAATTTAAATTGAAGCATGTTATGGCCTACCGATTGAAATATCATTAGAAACTCTAAAATTAAGTAGATTGTACAAACACAAGTGTGATGGGCGACCATTGCAAAATTACACGAAGAGAACAAAATCATGAAGCTACCTGGCCAAATGAACAATGTTTTGATGGTTGGGTTTGGGCTGCTGTACTAGTCTTCAAAAGATTACAAACAGACGCCCCTGTTATCCAAAGACAGGAACCCCTATTTACAACATAAGGGAAGAAAAACCTCTCAACAGCTTCAACCCTCACCAAGAGATGAAACTTACTGTTGCCAGCACTCCCACAAATCCAGCAGAAACCCATAAATGACAAGCGATGGAACTCCTGCTGGCTCCTCCTACGCTCGAGTAGATTTCATGTAGTTAATTAGAGAAAGGACGCCTTCCAGCCAATTTTAGCTACGGAACACCAAGCTTTGAACTCATGGTTCTTGGCAAGATCTAAGAACCCACTGCCAACCAATAGGGGTAAAAAAGAATAATATGAAGAATAGAAGACGAGGAAGAATTTTCACTTGAAGGGAAAATTGATATGCCCAAACATAAAGGGTGTTTTTTTGTTCTCTCAAAGTTTTTAAATGAAATTTTACTCAGAAACCATATTAATAGCTAAATATATATTTCTCTTTTGTTAGACTTTAATGTATATAAGTAAGAGCAAACCAAGACCAAGTACTGGACAAATTTACAAAGGCAAAAAGAAATAAATATTTAAGGTGCATTTTAATTAAAAAAATCATTGTTTATTTTAAGAAAAAGAAATATAAAATAATAAACAATATTTTTTTTAATGGGAATAATATTTTAATTGTACATGAGAACTAGGAAATCTAAAAATTTCATGTTGGAATTTTGCTAAGAATTTTCACAAGAGTAAGAGATTGTAATTTTATATTCCACTAGATATATTGAATATAAAAAGGAAATTATTAAATATACAACAACAAGCCTTTATGCCACTAAGTGGAGTCGGCTACATGTCTATCATATCCTTCTTCTCTCTAGAGTTTAGGATATAACTTTAGGGTTTCCTGGCTCTCATAGAAGAACAGTGTAAAAAAAATAATAGAGCTTCAAACACCTTTTCTATTCTTAGAGTTCCATAGGCTTGACTTCAATCTTCAACCCTTAGTTGAAATGATTAGTGTAAAGTTATCAAAACATAAGTTGAGTTCCATAAGTTGAAAATGCCTTAAGGTGCTCGTTAACCCTAGAGACTTGTGTCTTATTTTGGCCTCTTATCTGGACTTTGCTTAAATTAAAATTAAAATTTAACTTAAATAAAATTTTGATCTAATTCAATTAAACCTTAATTAATACTTAAATTCGAGCCTAATTTAAACTAAATTCATCTTAATTAAAAAAACACCTTAAAATTAACATAAATTTAAAATTTTAAGAAAAAAATTAAGCTTGAGCAAAACATAAATTTAAAATGGACCTAAAAATAATAAATCTTAACATAAAACTGTACCAAAAATTAAATTAAACTTACACTTAAATTAAATCATAATTTAACTAAAATTGAATATAGAATTAATAAAAATATAGATATAATAATTTGAAGACATTTGAAGCTAAAACATTAACCGAAATTAAAACCAACAAAGCATAAAAGTAAGGAACATTTACATAAATACCACTTTCCTATTAATGTGCAAACAAATATGAATTGAGTGGTGTATATATAAATACCCCCTAAAATTGAAATTAACAAACTCATAATTTAATTAACTAAATCAAATTAAGCTTATCAGACCTTAACTTTAAAAGTTAATCAACCTAAACTTAAATTAAAAACATCAATTAAATTGAATCAAATTTAAGCTATACTCTAGTCTAAACTCAAATTAATCAAATTAAACCTAAACTAATATTTAACCTAAATTTATCTGACCTAAAATTTAATATTAAAAAAATAAATTAAAATTAATATAATATCAAACATTCAACTTATGATGAGAAAGGCAGTGGTAGACCTAAAACGACTTGGACATATTGTATAAAAAATGATCTTAATTAATTAGATTTAAATGAAAATAAGAACTCAATAGGTCCCAATGGAGAAAAAGGATTCATGTAGCCAACCCCACTAGAGGGATAAAGGTTTGTTGTTGTTGTTGTTATCGTTGTTGTACAATCACAAACTCAATGCTGAAATTTAAAACAAAAACTTAAACAAATTAAACTAAACAAAACATTAACACAAAAGGGAAATTTACATACATACCACCTCGTTCTCGTGTTCTTAACATCAAACACCAAAATTTTATTCTATTTTTACATACTTAACCACTCTCTTATGCATAAAATATGGTGGGTGGTAGATATGTAAGTCCAAGAGGATTTTATGATATGGAGGTAAATCTCAAGCTCCAAATCAGTCTCAAATCTAACCCTTAAGCACCTCTAATCATAGCCCTTAAATCTCAATCAAATGAAAGAGTTAATCCTACTCATAATATGTCCTATGAGTCTATTCTTCCCTTGGTAATATTCTTAGCCAGCATGCTCTAACCTAACTGAAAGCATCACAAGAGAGGCATCTGCCTGACCATTCACAACTCTCTTCCTCTTTCAGTAACCAAAAGGATCGCATAAGATCTCCTCCATTCGTGGAACCTATTTGAGAGCCCATTCTTCTTCTCCATTCATGAGTCACCGCACTACAAAGCCGAAGGAAGAAGTTTCCCCTCTTCAATCTAACTGAAACTCTTGTTTCTCCCATTCGCTCAAGGCAAGGTAGCCAACCTCCTTCCCTCCCCTGGTTTTCAATTCAAATGGCAAGCCAAGGACAAAAGAATCAAAAGCCAACTTGTCCACACCCTCTCATTCGCAAATCAAGCAAGGTACTCTCTCTTTCTTTCGTTTTGCTAAGGTAAACCTACCCGAAACACCCCATCTTCCAAGAGCTTTCCCTCTAAGTTGTCATCTCTCGGATTTGTGAAACAAAGCAAGAAAAGCTTTTTTTTCCCTTTGATTTACACTATGATCACAAGCCCTAGCCAAGGCCCCCATCTCCCTCCTGATTCTCACCCTTTGGTCGAGCTTAAGAAGCCCCAGCTTTCCTTCTTCAAATTAATCGAAACTCTCACATTTCTCATCTTTCCAATTAGCTCCTACCCAGAAATCATTGAGGAACGTAATTGCCTCGTTTCCTATCTTCCTTTTTCCCTTCGCATGGGATTATGGTGTCGAAGGCGTTTATTGTAGACGCTTATTGTAGAAGATTACTTCTGAGACATTTGGGACATTAGTTAGCATTTAAATTATTCCTACAATACAATATTATTTTGAAACTATTTTCATCCCGATGAAAATCGAAAGTTTTCTTAATGCTTGTATTCAAATATCTAGAAACTTCAAGATTTACGTATTTTCGGTTTGTTTTTCTTTAGATAATAACAACTTGTTTACTTTGCTTCAATTCTTTTTTTTTTTTTTTTTTTTTTTTTTTTTTGCAATATTAGTTAACTAACGCCTGGCATGGTGGTTGAATAATTGCGTCCTCAGCTGAGCTAGTCTTTATTTAATGATGAAAAGCCAAAGAGCAAGGAAAGGTAATGAGAAAGGATGAGACTTGAAATATTTAAGATGATGAGACATCCTACACCTCGATGTCGTGGTCTCGATCCGCGATCCAGGGGGAACCCCAATGACTTTCCAACTATCCTACGATTTGACCTTAACTCGAAAGAGACATCCTACACCTCGTTGTCGTGGTCTCGATCGTTGTTTGTCGTCCGCTTGCTTCCACGCTTCGCTTCTTGGAAAGACCACTCTAAGCATCATAACATATCGATTATAATTTGGGTTGTCGTGTGCATAAATGTACAGTTATTGGGTCCGGGATTCGCTATGGGGTATCTCCTAAACCAAGTGTCCTACTATCCTCTAACCTAAAAATCCCCTGCAAGTCTATATAAGCAACATGAATTATAAAAGAAAACATGCTACGAAACGCAGTAAACAGTAAACAGTAATATTGCAGTCATGAACTATGTGTATATGCAGTAAAGTGTGCAATAGTGAAAGTAAACGTTGTAAATGTTAAAGAAACATGTATGTCTGACGGGTCGGCCGCACCTGAAAAAACTCGAGAAAAAGCGGCAGATGATCCACGGTAACTCGAAGAAAATCATCGAAAACACGAGAAAAATCTGGCGGAAATCATAAATGATCTACAAAAATCCTAATAAAAACGTAGGAAACACACGAAAAATCCAAAGAAAAAGAAAACCGTAAGCCTTCAGGTCAGGGCTAAGCTCAAATTTAGGTATTCTCGAGAGACTACGAAGGCAACTTTCGATCACCAGTATGTATAGAGCCCGACATTCAACTAGAAAGGTGACCTACTATAGCAACTTAAGAGGGACTCCTTTACCCAGCAATTGACAAGTGGACAAACGAATTATGTTACTTAAAATTTATATTTTAGCATGCATATAAGAGAAAGTAATATCTTATCTTTTTGGTCAAAATACTTTTGTAAATGGCGTACCTGTTCTTATCGTTTTTTTTATAAAATATGATTGTCTACAAGTCGATTGCACCGTCGGGCTAGGCCACTAACAACCTAAGAAGGTAAGGGTGTCCTGCTAGTCTGGTGTCGGTAAATAATATTGTCATCCTATATTTTATCGGGTCCCTGGATTGGGTTAAGATGGAATATTATTTCGCTCTACAACCGAATGTCTTTATCATCAATGCCTAAAACCCAAAAAAAAATCGTCCAACTTACGACCTTGTTTGATGGTTTCATAAATAGCCGCAGCTATACATGTGTGCTAAAGTTTTGGTCATAAGCACCTGAAGCCCAAACCAAGAAACAAGAAAAGTGAACCGAAAAGCAAAAAATAAAAATAGGAAGAAGACTAACCTGCCTCCAAAGCCAGTTAAAGAAAGAAAAGCCAAAGCGATAGGAGGGTTAGCCTCAAACATTCAACTGATGGGACTCCTCAAATAAACAACAAAATGTGGCACATCTATCAATGCTGATTTTCACTTCCCAAGCTACCTGGTATAACAATTCAAAGGAAAACACGTCGAAGGGCCCCAATTGCTATCCCGACACATCTCTAAAAGATATATTATAGAGGATTCCAGACTGCTCCCAAAATTTCCTCAACAAAGATCAAAAAGATTTTTTTTTATTCTTTTCGTTTCTTATCTTATCAATTCAGCCCAATGAATTAGACTTTGAACTATCTCCAAGCATTTAATAGATCATTCCTCGAAAGGGGACATCAAAAACTCTTGCAAACATAAGGATTAAAGTATTTCAATTCACGAACAGTAGAGCACTCAATCTCATTCCAAACCAATAGTTTCAGTGAAGTATGCACCTAATCACGACACAAAGGAAACCCGACAGATGCTCACGGTAGAAGGGCACAACCAAGGCCAAGCCAACATCCAACAGGTTCTCGGGTAGGGACAGCCAAAAAAGCAAACCAAGGCCAAGCCAATCATCCAACAGGGTCACAGGCAGGGACAGCAGGACAAACAAATGTGAATGACCAGCATGCATATTTTATTCTTTATTTTTTTTTGTTATTGTAGTTTAGAAGTGTGATTATTCATTGGTTATCTTAGACAAATCATCATGTTGCTTTAATAATATTTTTAGGTTTTAGGCATATGAATAAAATTAACAGAAGGGAATCAAAAGTGTATAAAGGACGAGAACAACAAACGTAAATGTATAAAATTCTACTTGTTAATTTTAATTAATTTCTTTAGTGGCTTTTTCACTTTCACGTATTATTTGAATATTAAACTGCTTGTGATAGAAATAGATTAGCAAGAATTGATTTCTACGATCTGTCCGTCGGTTCACGTCTTGATTAACTCCAGGCCCCGGGTTCGATTTTGAAAAAAATCTTTAATCCTCTCCCAATCGAAGCCCTAAGAGGGGGTGTGTGATAATGGACGTTTTCCTCATGTTCCTCACGTTCAATCTCTTTCTCTTTCGTTCTTGCCATGGATTCAAGGTTTGCAAAATGAGTTGTCAGTGGGATTTTGGATTGCATCTCAATGAGCTTCTTTAGCATCTCTCGAATTTCTTCCGTGCTCTCGAATTGGTCCTCCAGTAGGTTCACCATATAAAAGCTATGGTGGTTAGGGCTGTCAAAAAAGCTCGTTGTTCACGAACAACTCATGTTTGGCTCGTTAAGTAGTTTGTGTTCGGTTTGTTCGATAAGTAAACGAGTCGAACATGAACAAGTATTTAAAGCTCAAATTATAAATGAGCCGAACACGAACAACTCTTTGTTCGCTCGTTTTCGGCTCGTTTTAGCTCGAAATTAAAAAATATATAATTATTTATATAATAGTATATTATACATATTTATATCTAAGTTTAAATCATAACATCTCGTGTGGTAATGGGATTAGTGTCTTCTTTTATATACATTTGATTCAGGTTCTTCGAATCTCACACTTTACATCTATTTTTTTCAATTTAATTTTTTCGAGCCAATTTCGAGTCAAACACGAGCCGAACACGAACATGAATATTTAAATCGAGTCGAATACGAACATACTGTTCACTAGCCAATTTCGAACACGAGCTATTTCGAATGAGTCGAGCACGAGCCGAGCCTGAGCTTGCTCAAGCTCAACTCGTTTACAGCCCTAATGGTGGTGAACCTTTCTTACCAGATTAAAATTAACTCATCTCTTCCTCTAATTTCTTCTCTAGACCATCTACTTTTTTTGTTATCTCTTCCAAAAAAAATTTCTATCTCAAAGGCAAAAATTTTTATACCCTGGAATACTATCGTCTCTTCTCAACTAGCTCTATAACACATGAATAAGTCGCAATTAGGGGTGTAAACGAACCGAGCACGAACGAACAAAGCTTGTGTTCGTGTTCGGTTCGTTTAAAATTACGTGTGTTTGAAATAGACTCATGTTTGAAATTATTCGTAAAATTACAGTTCGTGTTCGGTTTGATTTGTTTGAAATGTTTGAAATTTTTAAAATTTTTGAAACGTTCAGACTGGAATTATTCGAATTGTTTGAATTGTTCAAAATCTTACAAATTTGTTTGTATTGTTCGAGATCTTTCAAAAGCTTAAACTTATATGAAATTAATGCATAAACTTGTATGAATCACAGCACAAATGCAAAATAATCGAAACGCAACTCACAATAAAACCATAATATCATATCTCATCCATAAAAAATTTAGATGTAGAGGCAATATGATAGATTTTACTTCTCCCAAAAATTAGGTTTCACTCAAAGAAACTAAATAAATTTAAACGAAATATAAGAATATTTAAGTTAAGAGATGAACCTGAAGATAAATACAAAATTATAGAATTTAATATAAGCTAAGAGGCGAACCTGAAGATCAGATTATAATTTATAGGATTTAACTTTTTAAAATATGATAAATTTTTAGAGCATATAATTATTTTTAAAATGTGATAATTTTTATATATAATTATTTTAAATTATTTTATATTTCGAACAATAACAACTTGAACACAATCGAACAAATGATTGTTTGTGTTTGGTTTGTTTATAAACCGAACGAAAAAAAAAATTTGTTCGTCTTCGTCTCGTTCGTTTGTTTATCGAACGAATTGAACACGAACTCCTCGACGAGCCGAACACGAATTGTTTGTGAACAACGAGCTTTTTTGACACCCCTACTCAAAATTGTGTTCCCAAATCACGTCAATCCCATCATCACTTCCCAGGTAGCACCTAACACAATTGTATGTGCACAGATCGGCGCGCTGCCAAAATATGTGAGCTTCATGTCTTTGTTCGTCGTGATTCCCTCAGCCTAGAAGATGAAAACATCGAATCTCTATTTGACGCAATCCCTTGCGGCCTTCTCAGGATATGTCGTCACGTGCAATATTGTTTTGTGTGTAACTGTAAGCTCAAATCACGACAATATCGGTAGGAAATCTATCCCAAACCCTAAACTTAAGACTAACAATCCAATTTTATTCATTAAACTAACCCTAGATATAACAAGTTTATTTATACCAAACAATAAAAAAAAAAAAACTAAATTGCCCTTTAGGCGTACAAATGATTAATTTGCCCTTGGGCTAGGCGCCAACCTAACAGAAAGCTCTCGAGTCGATCTCAAAGTGATAAAGTAAAAATTAACCATCACTGAAATTAAAAATGAAAAATTCACAAGCAAAAGATAATGCTGCACAACTAGTATTAGCATTAAACGTCTTGATTTGCATGCCAATACACCAAGACCTAAAGATCAAATTGAGGCTATCAAGAAAAACAGTTTAAGCTATATTCTTTGGATCGACCATACACAAATCAAATTATATTAAGTCGTTGAACCACCATTAACAAGTAAATTAATGTCTGTGTAGGCTTCTAAAAATTCATGTCTGTGTAGGCTTCTAACAAATATGGTGTCATTATTGAATATCACAACTGAATTGGTTACCAAAATCATTGAAGAATCCCCTACAAATAAAAACTCTAAAACGTCCTACCTCAATGACAAATAAGGTAATTAGAAAAAATAATTTAAAGGGTCAACTCTAGATGCATCTAAAATGCGCAAAAAATAAGCCCTTGATGTTCAATATATCTAACAGATTAGAAAGTTTCAAAGGCGATGCAGAAAGAATTCCAAAGCTACAAAAGCCTCGATAAAAAGCCAAAAAGTTGGCGAATGGCAAATTCACCAGCCTAGAGCTCTTGATTACCGATAACCGAATAGATAACCTTATCAGATAAGGCCCTACTCAACACATTTGATAGTTTAGCTAGCCTTATGAAGCCTCTCCAGTTCAACAAGCCCCAGTAATGGAAACCAAAGAAAACTTCCAAGATATTCAATAACTTTATAATTGGATCAAAATATCAGGCTAATGAGACCTCAACTGCAAATTTGAAACACCCAACTCAATTATGGGATCGAATATTAGATATCATAACAAGAAGTGTTTGCAATATCATTATCAATACAAATAAATCAATTTATCACTAGAATCAAGCTCGCAATTATAAAGATAATTACTTCATACAAATAAAAATGCTCTCTAAGGCTACAAGGGAAACATATTTCAGATTATAACCCCAATGATGGACTCATTCAAGATAAAACCCTAATTTAAAGGGATCCTCGCCATAAGAAAGCCCATCTAAAATTTCCAAGGAATATGCATTTCACGCTCCAAATCTGGGTGAATTCAAGATAAAATCACAAACATAAGGAATTCTGCCACAGCAAAAAAAAAAGAAGTAATATAAACTTTACATATATATATATATATAGAAACACACACACATACATATGGAGCCCAGAACTAATCAACTGATTTATGCCCAAAGTAACCATACATTCACCCTCAACCTAGCTTGCCAAGGGTGACAAATTTCATTGTAGCAAAAGCTCACAAAAACTAGTGACATATCAAGAGTATACATATATTCACACTAAAACTTCAGACTGAAAATGCCCCGTAGCTTTCATCTTGAAGTTAGTCTGAATGCAATTTTGATTAGTAAGATGCCAATAACTCCAATTCAAAAAAAAAAATCTAAAAATTTTTTACACCTTTTTATCATGGTCCTTCTCTATAAAAAAGCTTTACCATCTAACAAGCAAACAAAAATAGTAAACCTGGATACTTTCACGAAAATATTATTAAGAAAAGAATTTTCAGCACAAATTATTTTCAGTAGAACTATTTTCCCATGCACGCGCCTACTGTGTAGAAATGTATATCAGTCATGCACATGTAAGCATGCATAGCTCAAATTTATAAAAGAATTCTAATAAGCTGGCAGATCCAATATTAATTTACATAGCATCCAATGATAAAATTTTGAATCAATTCTTAGGTTTTCTCTAATAACAAGATAAATTTTTAATTGCCTTAATAAAAATCAAAACCATTAGAATCAAACCTAATTGCATCATAAATAATAATAAAGAAGTGACTCAAAATTTAAATCAAGTTAATTTCTACCCAATTAAATAAACACTCATAATAAGATCAAGGAACATACCACAGAGAAAATCTGAAGTTTGCTTAGTGTGGCTGTAAGGCCCTCCTGAACCAATTGTTTCCAAGTTAACTCCATATGTTATAAAGACAAAACTCAACATATTTAAGCAGAATGAAAAGATTCTAGTCGAGGATTATTTTTTAAAAATTACACTCAAATAAACCTGTCATTAATTAAGGATTGTTTAGAAGAAATACGCCCTGTACAAATGCCAGTGCAATCAAAAGAAAATTATATAATTATAACTATAAGCTGCCACTTTTTTAGAAGACTTGGGAAGTCTTATTGTTAATCAATTTCATTAACAAAACAAGTCACCTATCAAAGTTACAATGAGTCCAGTAACCCTTGGAAAGATTAGACTTTAAAAATCTTTTCAATAAGACAGAAAAAAAAAGAGTAGATCATTAAAAAAAAAAACTATATCAAGATTTTAAAAAAACACCAAGTATAAGAAAGTTGAAATATAGAATATTAATCTTTCTAAAATACGATCTCAAAAACAATCCAATCAATGAATATTCACACATGCCAACAAATACGAGAGGATGCTCAAACTTTCATCAATTTCCAATCGCATTCATACCCACAAAAACTAAGATAAAATATATGGTACATATCGAACAACTGGTCACTCATTTTGCAAAACTTTCTCCTCACACCTATGGTGACCGAACTACCTATGTCATCTCTCATTAAGCATGCCAACATTAACAGTAGGGGCTAGATTTGAATCTTATTATTTATATTAAATATTCATTTAAATAGAATTTAATATATATTTATTCTATTTCTTAATTAATAATTTTAATTGATTATAAATCTTCGTAGCCCTGTATTCAATCAAAATATTTAAAAACAATAATCATCAATCTTATA
>NW_018217944.1:171104-175608 GCF_001263595.1 Phalaenopsis equestris | reverse complement strand
TTTGAGCGGCTCGCTTGACCTTCCGCCTCAAGCCTAAAGTCCTCTCGGCTTGACTTATACAAGGTCCCGAAACTCCCATCTCTTCTCCCCATCTGCATCGCTCCTACACGGAACCAAGGAGGCACATGGATGAAGGTAATCTGCAACATCTACGACTGAAATCGGTTAATTCCTGCTCTAAATCCGTCTGTCGGCAATCTCACCACCTCTTTCGGTCGGCTCTCCCCTTCACGGGATCATGCGCCTCCCTCTCACGTGCAAAGCTTGGTCGCCTCCTTCCCTTGCGGCAGGCGACCCAAGTCATCGGCGATCTCGTCGGCTTCCATCTCCTTTCAGTCGAAAGCCTTGCCAGAGCTCTGATCACTAGAGGGGCGGCGACAACATTAGGGCATATATAGCCCTGAACAAACCGTCTAGCAAAGGTATGTTCATATTTATATATGCTAGGATCGTTTATCGAAGATATATACTTGCATACCTCATGTCTCTCTTTTTCGTCCTTCGTATGCCTTGCGAGGTACATCGATTTGTGCATTGAACACCAATTGAAAGAGAAGAGCTTAGAGCAAGCAAGAGAACACGTCTACAACTGCCATGACAAAGAGACATTTTCTAAACTAGGTGTGTTTCCTTTCTAACAAGCCTCCTAGGTTATGTGTTAAGTTATATGATTTAAGCTGATGTTAGAAGAAACCCCTAGACTAGGAAGTTTTTCATTGTGATCCCCCTCCTAGGGTTGGCATAGCTCAAGATGAGATTGTACTAATCTCGTTGTTTGTCTCGACGACTTCATTTGGATGAACATTTGAAGCCTACCAACCAAGAGAATAAAGACGTTGCTTTGGTCTTCTTTCTCTCGGTCACGAAGAGTTCTCCTTGCGAGAAACCTCAGCTTTATGTCGGGCGAACGAAAGTGAGTGTCTTGTTGCCACACACAATAAAATGTCGGTACACTTCTCCATTCATTTGGGTTTTAGATCCTATGTGAGTTCGATAAGTGGTTTTGATTTTCCATAAGGATGTTTATCGCATTGCATCATATTTGTGTGTTTTGCATGTCATTTCCCCATGTGTAATGCACGTTTTTTAAAATATGCATAAAAATATAGTTTTACGATGTGATGTTGATCAGCCCCCCATTGTTGTTTGGTCTGGTCGTTCGCTTACCTTCGGTCAGCTCAATAGCTTGCCCGATTCCGTTCGATTTGATCGGTCGTCCCTTATTGGATGGCTTGATCGATCGCACGATTTCGATCAGTTCGATAAACCATATACCTTCGGTTGGTCGATCTTAATAGCATTACATTTTGCACCAACATGTTCACGTTCGTATAATGCATTTCTTGCGTGCATACGTGAGTGAACGGGTTCATTTGTGCTATGAGCAAAGTGTAATTCCCTTTGGGTGGCTTGTATCAGGCACAACCAAATCCAAATTCATTTGCATGTTGAATCATGATTGTTTGTATGTATATCATACGATTGCTACATCATGCGGACTTTCACGTGCACCTTGGAGCATTTCGTAGTGAGCATATGTTGTCATATGCCTGCAATGAATGCGCAACAAATATTGAGGGTGGTTAGCTCACTTAGTGCTAGTCTACCTTGGGAATCGTTCGGCGAGTCATGACACTCATTGTGTGACCCCGTCATGATGTCTCGTCTATGTATGTACATTCACTTCACCTTATGTGAATGTATTTGAATAGACCTTTTGTTTGTTTTTTTGTATGTAGTTGTTTCACTTTGTGCAATCATGCCAAGCTTGCAAATCATATATCATGATATAAGGACTCAAGAAAATTTTGGGTGTCACAAATGTTCTCTCACACTTAGCTTGAGCGACTATGATAAGTTAAACCGTCTTTGGCATTTAATATGAATGTTCGTACCTTGTTGAGACATTCATGTTATGTCAATTTGTTTAATGCGTTACACATGTTTGCTCGCATTTAGTTCGAGCGACTAAGTTATATGTGGATGTTCAAACCTTGTTAGAACATTCATATTGCACTCAATCACTTACTGTGTCACAAATGTTCGCTCGCACTTGCCTCGAACGACTGTAGTACACTAAATTCACTTTGTATTTTTTTCATGTGCATTTTCTAACTCGTCTTGATGGCAAGTCTACCCTTATAGATGGGTGACCCGTTGTTGGTCGCATTGATTTAACGAGCATTGCTCGCGGACATATCTCAGCGAGCAATGTGATTTTCTTGCATTGTAACTAGCACGTGTATGATAGTGCCAAGGAACCAAAAGTTCTAAGGTGTGTCATTTTGCAGCATGTTATGAACCTGCATATTTTAAATATAAAAAAATAGATCTTTTCTGTTATGTATCATACTTCTTATTTTAAAATTATATGAGTTGAACCATATCTGAGGTAATCTCTTAAAATATCATCCTCAAGTGACGCTCATTAGATGTCTTGGATCTTTAGGATGGAGTCAAGATCGGTGATCCCGTCAAAGTCATACACCAGCCTTAGCCACACACTTTCTACATACACAGATGTTGTGTTAGGACACCTTGCTGTAGATGTGTGTTCCTTGGTTTGCACCCTACCTGAGCATTTTTGTGTATTGTTGTGTTTACTGGGTTTGAGAATGTGCATTAGCATATTTAGGGGCAATCTCTTTGCAGAATGCCATGTCCACAAGGGAAGAGTTGTCATAACTTATGCTAACGCTTATTCTGCAGATGTTGAGCTATCTTCCCACCGGATATGACTTATTATATGATTGCATGCTATAACCCATGCTAACTCGTTTTCTTACTAGTCGAGTCTTTCATTTTGATTTTTCCAATTTACTGTTTAGGGTATGTAGGTAGTCTGTAGCAAAAATAAAATACAAGCACGGGTTCTAAGGCGTTTGATGCGTGGAACCATGTGACGGGGACCAAAAGCATCTGCTCATGTCTCATACCTTAATTGTGAATTTCATATTGATGTATAGAATTAGGACGATGCATATATATGCAAAGCATAGCTGTCATTTTCTCTTTTCTGTGATATATCACCGATCAAGCAACGCCCTACCTATTTATTTATTTATTTATTTGGCTTGATTTACTTTGTGTTGTGAGTTCATATTTTTGAATTCTTCTGATTATGATTTATCTAGAAATCATGCGTAATACAATTTAGACTCTTCAAGGATCTAAAAATACTCTTTTCTATAAAATTCTAATAATAAAAAATTGAGATAAATAAAATTTAGGATTAAAATGTTGCAATATATTTAAAACCAGCACTTTACTTTTCTGTATGTCTTTCGGGTCTATTTTAAAATGAGTTGCATGCATGGCTATATCCTCATTCATATTTAATAGTCTCCACATTAAGGCTTGATAGATGATTGCATCATATCAGCGTGTCCCGAGGTGAAACCCTCGTGCTTCTTCAACCCACCTAACCAAGCATATGATTTATACTTAGGTGGTTGTCTAGCACGCCTAGGGTGTTAGAGGCTTCCCCGGCCTAGATGGAATATAAGTCATTTGGGGGAACATTTTGGCTATGTAGACGGAGCTCTCTTTTCCTTTCCTTTCCAGTGGCTTCCTCGTCATATACTTGGACAGTATAAGCCTCATCTCTTTCAGCTCCGCCTTCGTAGGGTCGTAGGGATTAGATTTTATTTCCCTTAAGCTTAGGGCTACTGAGGTTTCTTCAAACGACGCAATTCATGAATTGTTGACAATAAATCTCTAATCGAGTTGGGTCGAAAACCTTCACCACCAAATAGATTTAAGATCTTAATAGATTGGGATGACGGATTCATGGTATCCTGACCTGGCTATCTCTGCCCGAGTAGGATTTCTCTAGCTACCTTTTGTTGAGCCTATTTGAGCTCAGTCGTCCCTTTGTGACTTCGTTGATGTCATCTCAACAGCTTCGATTGCTGATATGTCGTCACTCATTTGAGGTAAGGTGATTCACCATCTACCTTTATAGCGCGGTAAGCTTTAAAGTATAAGTATGTTCATGTTAAGTCAACCAGTTATTTCCTCGGCCTTGCTCGTCAACATACAGTCGTCCATTTGTGGATACGAGAGATTCATCCTCTCACATGTGGCTCAATATAGATTCTAAAAACAAGGCTCCTATTATCAAGAGTATTCCAAGTGTCCCTCAATACATAATTAACTAAAAGGATGTCCTTTTAAGAGTTGTTATTGACCACAAATTAAAAATATTCTTTTTGGTTTTGCAATTATGATTTTTTAATGTGGGGATTCTCTTCATGAATATTATGTTTAGAGGTATTTCGATCTGATTCTATTTGAATGTATACTCTAGTCCTGTCACACGAGGATTATCTTATATAGATTCTTCATTCTTTTTAATTTATTTGTCTATTTCCAACATTTATTCAAATCTTTTTGATTCCTTTCTTTTCCGGATCATTTTTAATGATCTGGGAAGAAGATTTACTTGGAAAGGAGAAATCATGCGATGATATATATATATATATATATATATCATATATATACT
>NW_018217944.1:166942-171083 GCF_001263595.1 Phalaenopsis equestris | reverse complement strand
GACTTATTTTGGATATATATATATATACAAGCTGGTAACTCTGATGTTCAATTAAAAAGAACCAAAAACAAGGAATATATAGCACTTTTCTTCTGCAGCAGCGATCAACAATGACGCATATCTTCACAATGCAATGAATTCAGCTTCGTACTACATGATTGTATTCTCTCCTTGAACCAATCTGATAAATTTGTCCTGCATTTGTGTTCAAACAGATAAGGGAACAAACCACTATCTTAATAGCTCTACAAACTCCTCCCAACTTAGCATCATGTTGGGTAAGTCTTCTAGCTTATCTGGCGTTGTCCATGCCACCACCTTTCAGCCTTTCCATCCAGCACAAATGTAACTAATGATACTCCTCTTTCATCCAGACATACCATACTATGTAATATTTTTTCAATTCGTGTCAATCAATTTTCTGCTTCAATTGAAACTTTAATTCTCTTAAACAAAGATGGACGCAGAATTTAAAATATCTTTAAATACTTATCCACAGCAATTATATCAATTCTAATAGGCTGCGATCTGAACTCTTGAATCAGTTGATTTACAGTCGCCGACATCTAAATCAGGACATTCGTGTTCACATTTATAATAGGTTGCACTTAATATTTTTTCTATCGAACTCTCTTCTATAATTTCAAGTGCATCTTTATGCAAAAATATATATGATTACTAATTTACAAGTTGCCGCGACAATCTGCAGAAGAGAAGGGCGGAGCCGCCGTTGGAAAAGGGAGAATGGTTTCAAAGATGGTGAAGTTTCTTAAGCCCGGCAAGGCCGTCATCGTACTCAACTGTCGCTTCGCCGGCCGGAAGGCGGTCATCGTCCGATCCTATGACGATGGAACCCACGACCGCCCTTAAGGCCACTGCCTCGTCGCCTGTATCGCCAAGTACCCCAGGAAGGTCATCCGCAAGGACTCAGCGAAGAAGATGGCAAAGAAGTCTAGGGTGAAGGCTTTCCTTAAGCTGGTCAACTACACCCACATCATGCCCACCCGATATACTCTTGAAGTCGATCTCAAGGACGTTGTCACTGTAGATGCGCGCCAGTCTCGCGACAAGAAGGTCACAGCCTGCAAGGAAACGAAGGCGCGGGAAACCAAGGCGCGATTCGAGGAGCGATTCAAGTCGGGGAAGAATCGATGGTTCTTCACGAAGCTAAGGTTCTAGGAACTTAAGGTTCTAGAAACTAGGAAGAAATTTGAAAGCGTAGGTTTGCTTTTGGAGCAATCTAATGTCGTAATTTTAATTGTTATTTTTGGTCGGAATTATGGTTGTGGTACTAAACTGCTTCCCATGGCTTTGAATTTTGCTGTGTGAATTTCTATTTGTGTTGTGAGCTATGCTTATCTTCATGAATTCAATATATGATTACTAATTTGAGTTAAATTTTAATTTTCTTATTATTAAAATTTACTGTAATTACTCTATTGGCTCTTTCATCAATATTACATTAATCTTAAACCTTGTCTCGAATACCATTTTTGTCAATTCCCAACCTGGGACTTGAAATTAACCAAGACGGGTGTAGACAATTGGATGGTAAGAATCAAATTTTATATTCATTTTCTATAACTAACATTTAACAAATGAAAGAGCCGGTAAAGAAATTAAATTAAACTGGTACAATTAAATTTACCTCCTTATAAGTTTTCTGTGTATTCTATAAAATATTTTATCTTCTATTATTCATTTTTAATTAATTAGTTGTACTTGAAAAGTTAGTTTAAAACAACATCGAGTTAACCAAAGCGAGTTAATACTCACTCTTAAACTGCAGTAATACAAGAAAAAAGAAAAGAATATGCATGTTTGTTAAATTTTTAAAAAATCAGTATAAAATATTTGATAGTTTATGAATATGATTAATTATGATGATTCATGGCATTAATGTCTTTCACTGTATCAATAGTATATCTATATCATTTTATAAATGTACAATTATCACATGAGCACCGTCTAATATTGTAATGGTTAAGATACTTCAATATAAATATCATTTTTCATTTACGTGCACAGATACATTAGCGCTCCCCGCTAGTACCATAAAGAGATGACTCCATCATAGTCAAACATATGCATGCAAATATACATTAACAAACATTATCTAGAAATGATCATTTTATTCTCATTTGTATAACAGATAATATGCTTGTAAACGAATCAATATATATGATAATTTAAACAATACTAAGTATGTTTCTCATTCTAATAATATAAAAAAATTCAATAGAAATATAAATCATGGGTATGTAGTGCTATAAAAATATAAGAGTAAATGTAAGTGTACTTGATCGAGAAGAAACAAAATATTACTATAGAATAAAAATAGAAGTACTCAACTCGATGACGAATTATTTGATCTTGAATTTGTCTTGATCTCAAGTCTTCTAAAATTGATCTCAATAATAACGTGATATTCATATTACTAAGGCTTAATTTATTCTTTAATTACATATTAACTTTATATTATTTAAGTATTAATTTCCATCATTTACCTTATGCAATCCTAATTAAATTTAATTTGCTTTTCAATAGACATTTAAAATTTATTAAATAAATTACAATATAAACCAAATTATACTTTACAAAAGTTTACTCGAGTCAATCTCCCTCTTTTAGTTTGTGCACTTATAATTTTATTCCGCTCCAAGTTGAAACTCTAAACCAAAAGTCCTAATTCAATAACATTTTTCTATTAACATTACAATATATATATATAATCAATTAATTAAAATTATTAAAGTTTACCTTTAAATCTCGGTCAAACCCTCATCCACGCGGAAAAAAAAAGACTTCACCCTCTGCACGCAAGATTTGCTTCCTTCCTACATGAACGAGAGCTCTTTCCTCTCGTCTTCCTTCGATCGGCTAGGGCACCACTCCTTGTGTCGCAATCTCTTCCTCATGTAGAGTCGTTCGACCTTTGCATTAGAAGCCTCCTGCATCTATAAACGGTGTCGTTGTCTTCTCTGCCCTAGACGCACGCGTCAACCATCATGCTTCAAGGCCCTTCTTCCTTTATGTGTGTTAATCGACCCCCCCACAAGTCGTTTCTACCTCTCAATCTCACATCTACCTCCCTCAAGAGACAATTTATAGAACGAATGTACCCATTAGTGTCCCCGACTATTTTGTTGCTCAACCTTTGTTATGAGACTGCATTTGTTCTCGGCAGTGCGTCACTATGCTTGTTAATGTGGTTAAGCTAAAAGCCTTTCATGGCGTTTAGAGTTAACCACGAAGTTTATGTGAGCGTGTGTGTGTGTGCGTGTGCGTGTGAGTGTGTTGCCACATTTAAATTATGTTCGAAATTAATAATAATCATAAGACTAATGATAATAATAATATTATATTATGTGGCATTTTGTTCTTTGAAAATTATTGCTTATGGGTTCCCAAACCAAATGAGAAATATTGAAGGATAATTTAGGTTAAAAAATAATCGTAAAACTCACATCAAAACTAGTTAAATGAGACCTTATGAAAAAGATTAAAGGGTTCCCCACAAGCGACTGACAATACTGGTAAGTGTCATGCCACAACTTAAACTGATATCACCATTAATAGACAACATAATTTAATTAAGCAATGATTTACTAGGTCAAAACCAAGAGACACTTATTATATGTAATTTGTGAACTTTGAATGAAAATACAAGATAATTGATGGGCACAATGACTAGAGAAGAATGAAAATTGCTTATTTTAAAATATATTTTAAAAAAATAAAAAAATCCAAATACATTAAATAATATTATATGTTATTGTATGTTAGAATGTATGAAAATAAGTAGGTTGGTATAGTATTAGAAAATTTGTTAAAAAAAAGAAGAGCAAATTGTTGATTGGTATTAAGATAATTATCAATAATGAAATTATGAATGTGTATACATAAGAAAAAAATATATATTAGTGGTGATGTAAATGGGTCTAAAAGTTCAAGTAGGAGGTGAGTGCTCATATGATAAGAAATAGAAATACAATAGAAGATGTTATACTTAATTTTGTAGTAGCCTGGTGAGTGCTCGTATGATAAGAAATAGAAATACAATTAGGGCTGTCAAAACGGCTCGTCGTTCGCGAACAGCTCGTGTTCGACTCGTTAAGAAGCTCGTGTTCGACTCGTTAAT
>NW_018217944.1:164068-166874 GCF_001263595.1 Phalaenopsis equestris | reverse complement strand
ATAAAGTAGTATTTTAAAAAAATCTAATTGATTACAAGGCTACAAAGATTTATAATCAATTAAAATATTGATTAAGAAAATAGAATAAAAATTATTAAATTAGATTCAAATAATGTTGTAATATAAATAATAATTTTTAAATCTTGCTCAAACCCTTATTGTCTTATGACTACATAGTTAGGGTTGTTAAAAGGACTCTTTGTTCGTGAACAGCTCGTGTTCGGCTCGTTAAGCAAAAGAGCCGAACACAAACACACTTTTTGAACTTGAAATATAAACGAGCCGAACACGAGCTGAGCTTGGTTTACACCCCTAAATACAATAGAAGATGTTATACTTAATTTTGTAGTAACATATGATCTTACAATAGCAAACAAATTTTTAAGAAATAAGAAAGAACACTTACAAAATTGGAGCAACTAAGCCATATCCTACTTATTTAGAAAAGAGAAAAAAAAAAACTCCTTATAAAGATTATTAGATGATTCCTTGAGAGAGCTTGCCTAAAAAGTATATAGTCTTTATAGTTGCATATCTTAAGAGCGAAGATAATCAGAAATGCAGTTTTAAGAATAGATTGCTGAAGAAAACAACTTCGATTATTTAGTTGAATCAAATCTTATTTGGCATAAGATGACAAATTTCATTAAGAAGGTTGATCTGAGAATTTAGCTTGATGATAAAATCAACTCAAAGTTTGGTTCAAATCAAACTCAGCTCAAAACAAATGAGCTAAACCATGAGCCAAATATTATGTTAGGACTTATTTTGGATTTGCTTTCGAGCCATATAAATATGCCTACATTCATGCATCATGCTACATACATACATACACAAATATATACATTCCTGCATACACCCATGCATACACGCATGCCTACCAACATACATCCATCCATGCATGTCTACATGCATACATACATACGTCATAAATACATAAGTACATCCATACATGCCTACATACATACATTCATTCATACACGCATGCATATATTCATTCATACATGCATCCATCAATATATGCCTAAATACACACATACATCTATAGATACATACATCCCTGCAAGCCTGCCTAATACAATGCATGTGCAAGGATGTGGCCCAGGAAGGAACCAAGTCCAAAACCTTCATTCTTCAATTATTTTTATAGCCACTTGATCAATAATCTACCATCAAAATTAAAAATCTTAAGTCCTAATAAAAAACTGCACTCTTTACTCCAACTTATTTCTCATCTCTTTGAAATGAAGAATAAAGAACACTAAACTTAACTCCCTTTTCCCTTCATCCTTCCCCTCCTTGATATTCAACATTTTAAGAAATCCTCAGTTTGCCATGGGCACCAATGACAATAGAGTCCATTTTCCCATCACCACTCTCATTTATTGTCCACTTGGTCAAGGTGACGATTTGTAGTCTAGCACATTCCCCCCTTTCCTAGTCCATTGTACTGAATTTCTTATTGCCTGCATTTTCATTAAAATGATAGTATCTCAACTCATGCTTTTTGTTTCTTGAATGAATTTCTTATTGCCTCTTCACTCTCGCCATATTGTGTCACTACTCCCAACCATGATTTTCAATCATCATTTGTGAAATCCCGATCAAGGGCAAGTTACTTTACCTCACTTTGCTGCTTTTTAAAAGCACTTTAACAATTTCTGAACTTCAGCCCTAGTTTCATGGACTCAACTATTTATTCCTAAGATACAAAAGAATTGTTTATATAACTTCAGAAACTGAATAATTTTAGCCTAGTTTTATGGTCTATTTTTATAGAAAATTATTGAATATAAGATGCATCATACATTTATTGTTTTAATTCATATGATTCTTGTTCAGATGATATAAAATATTTTTTTTTCTTTTTTTCTTTTTTTTTTTTGCAACTATGAATGTTCTCAAAATAAAATGAGAGACACATAACGCGCTTCATTTTGAAAGTTTGATTCAATAGCTTCATGAATTAATGAGAAACTGCCAATAATAACTTCAGCTTCAATTTCCTATTGTCTTTAATCTTTCCAAGATGGCATCATTGGCATGAATGATTCATTTGTATTCCTAACATCAATCGCTAGCCAATACCCATTACCAATATCAATCTAGTATTAGTTCAAGTCAAACTCAAAGTGTCAATAAAACTCCTCAAGTTAGAAGTGCATATGTTATTTCATTGGAATATAAAACTAAAGTACATAGTCATAAGATTCGAATCATTTCAAACATATTTTTTTGTGAGTGAAAAAGAAAAAACTATTGATAAATAATGCAACTATTGTTTTAAGTCACATGTTAAATAAAAAACCCAAATGCACCACATCATAGCTGAGAGAGCAATCCAAGAGATGTCATTACAGTAGAGCATAAAACAAAGCCTTAATCCCACTACGTGGGGTCGGCTACATGAATCCTTTTTCTCCATTGCGTCCTATTTAGTGTCAAATTTTTATTTAGTTCTAATAAATTAAGATCATTTTTTATACAATAAGCCCGAGCCTTCCAAGTTCTACCTTTTTCTTTCTTAACGTAAGTCAAATATAAAACATTTACTCTCCTAATCAAATCATCAGATAGTCGACGTTTAATGTGACCAAACCATCTAAGACGAATCTCTCTAATTTTGTCCGTCACGGGAGCTACACCAACCCTATCACAGATATATTCATTTCTCATTTTATCTCTAAGTGTAAAGCCACCCATCCACCTAAACATTCTCATATCGGCAACACTTAACTGAGTATTATGCTTCTCTTTTCAAGGCTAACATTCAGCGCCATAGAGCATTGCAGGTCTCACCATCATC
>NW_018217944.1:159165-163864 GCF_001263595.1 Phalaenopsis equestris | reverse complement strand
ACTTCTGTCACTAGAGCTACTACTACTTAAATTACATTCCATGTATTCAATTTCATTTCTACTCAAATGAATGCCTTTAGACTCCAATGAAGACCTCCATAATTCAAGCTTTTTCAGGTCTTTTTCTCTCCATCTTATCCACGAGAAGGATATCATTAGCAAAAAACATAAACCAAGATACATCCACCAGTAAATGTCCAGTAAGACCATCCAAAACTAAAGCAAAAAGATGTCGGCTTAAAACAGATCCCTAATGTAATCCAACATAAATAGGAAAATATTTGATCAATCCTCCTTGAGTTCGAACACAAGTAATAGCTCTAACATACATATCTTTAATGAGTTGAATATAAGCCATATCAACACCTTTCTTCTCAAGAATTCTTCAACGGATATCTCTTGGAACCTTATCGCAAGCATTTTCTAAATCAATAAAAAATCAAATGTAGATCCTCCTTATTATCTCTAAACTTCTCCATCAAATCTTTCAATAAATATATAACTTCCATGGTAGACCTGCCCGACATAAATCCAAATTGATTATAAGAAATCTTAGTAATATGTATTAACCTATGTTCAATTACCTCTTCCATAATTTTAAAGTAAGACAAATCAACTTAATTCCTCTATAATTTGCACACTCTTGTGTATCCCCTTTATTCTTAAAAATGGGACGAAAATACTCTTCCTACACTCCTCAGGCATCTTTTTAGTATTTAAAATAATATTAAAGAGTTTAGTAAGCCAAGAAACTCCCAAATCTCCTAAATATTTCCACACTTCAATTGGGATATCATCAGGTCCTACAGAATTTCCACCCTTGGTTTTCATTAAAGCCTCCTCAACTTTTTTTTTACTAGTGCGCCGGTAAAAATGAAACATTTTATTATTATTAACGATATTAAAATCATTAAGGTCGATCGTATTTCCAGAAGCTTCACTAAAAAATGTATCTAAATAAATCATCCACCTATGTTGAATATCTTTTTCTAAGAAACTAAAATTTCTAAGAAAAGCACTTTTTGATTTTCATCTTTAAATTAAATCTTTACTCGAGTTAAATCTTTACTTTTCTTTTTTATTTGTTTGGCTAGTTTATACATATATTTTTCACCCTTCTTAGTATCTAATCTATTATAAAGATCACTAAAAGCAGAATTTTGTATGTTGAATCTTAAAATAGAAACTCTTTGTAAGATGAATCTTAAAATGCCTACTCATGAAAGTTAATTTTGCTAAATATTGATCAGATTATTCTCTCTTTTTTATTCCATATAATTAGATCCTTGGATGAAAATATTTTACCATCACATACTACAAACCACAAATTTATGATGTTGGCATTTTATGTTATTAACAAGCATGTTTGGAGGGATATTAATGAAGAATCTATTTCTCAAGCTGGCACATCATTGAAACCACAAACCAATTAAAATTTAGTTCAAGCCATTTTTCAATTGTATGGTTGCATAGATTAAAATGGAATTTTAGCCTCACAAAAAACTGAAGTGAATGTGCTCTTGAAAATAGCTTGTGCTAAGTACCTGATTCCGAATATCATATAATTGAAAAGTGGAAAATTACATCCATGTAGTACAAAACTATTTCAAAAATAGCTGAAGATAATTTTACCGTACAGATCACAACAATAGCTTAATTTCATCAGAAAAATTTGATACATTGGCTTGATCTGAAAATTAAATTCAATCAACTTTCAAATCATCCCAAGATCCAAAAGTAGATTTCACAATACTCATAATCTCATCTATTTTCTATTGCATCTAGTATTTAATATTTAGTTTCTATTTCCTAAGATATTCTTCTTTATGAGAGCCTATTAGATAGTATTCTTAAAAGCTTGACTATTGAATCCAGCATTTTTTATGCACTGATGGAGTATTGCAACTGAACTTTAGAACTCTGGTACTCGAACAATTTATTGTTGGTTTAAAACTCATACTTTTAGTGTGAGCTTATATGATGTATTAGATGAATGGATATTATAGATGAAAACTGGGGGAACAACTGTTGGTTAATTAGTAATTGGTTAAAATGCAATTTACATCCGACTGGCTAATTAATAATTGTCATTATTTCAAAGTTCTATTGAGGTTTCTACATTCGATTATATGCCCAATGATAAAATATGCATGAGAAGAGTATATGAGGCAAAAAATGACTGGTGGTACTTGGTAAAGAAGTGAAATCCAACACTTAGCCCAATGAAATATTTATGCCATAATTTTCTGTCACTCTATTTGTTGGATCGCTTTTGCTCAGAATTGCTATTGTTATTTCAAATTGCCAATAGTTCTATACAACTAGTTTAGGACTTTAAGGCCAAAATTTGCTTTCGGTTCATAATTAGCTAGAATCAATTTTGTTAATTCAAAATATTGAATATGTATTTTTGAATTGCTTATTTGCTAATTTCGCACCATAAGTTTGTTTGATGATTTTCCTCTATTCAAAACAATGCAATTTTGGAATTCATATTGTTGGATTACATGTTTGATAAATTCAATCCGTAGTTTGAAGTTTAATTTTGTTAAGCTCATTGTTTTTGTTATGTTGTTGAATTGTTAAATTTGCTGTGAAAGTCGGATTGCTTAATAGCATTTAAATTGTAGGATTGCATCTTAGTTTATTGAATTATAGTATTGTTTTTATGATCTGAATTTTATTGTTGCAAATTTCTATTTGGAGACACTAGGATTATTATTTGTTTCGGTTTTGTTTCCAAAAATATCAACCATATGTCACCTCAGTTTCTAAAGCTCGAATTACGAAACTAAAACCTCAAAATTAATTTACCACTGTTTTTATTGAGGTAACTTAATATATAATGTTTCCCAGGTTGTGTAAGATTTTTCAAGTGGATGGAGAAATTAGCTTGCATATTGTAACTTATGCAGTGTCAATATTGTAAATTTAACGTGTAATGTGTTCGTTCATATAATTATAATTAAAAAAGGATGGTGAAATTGTAATTATAAACTTTTAATCATTCATTTGACTTTAACTTTAAATTTTGTCTGTTTTATAAATTATAATAAAAACTTACATTTTTTTTTTATTTTGATGAAATTTTATTTTTTATTTAAATAAATTTATTATACTGTTAAATTAAAGCAAGTTCAATCTCAATATGAGCTACTTCAAAATAGCACATATTTAATTCAGTTGGTTTGAAATCATATTTATTGACGTCCGATTCCAAGCCACACAACTTTCAAATGATACAATTTTGATCTGACACTGGCTAGGCTCAAAATCTCACCATCTATAGCCCTAATTCATATATAATTTTAAAGAATGCCTAAAAATAAATTATGCCTGAGAAGTAGACATGGTGATGGAATGAATCTTAATTATAAGTAAACCCAACATTCTACATATTGGATTTGCCTGTTTAGGTGAACCCTACACACTAAAATGAACACCACTTTACCTTGTGATCAAGGCCATATATAAAAGTAAGCTTGGTTTAATAATGATCTACCTCAATCATATGAATGATAATCTCTTCAACAAGAAATAAACCTCTGAAATTGAGTCGCATAACAAAGATGCCTAACGGCATACAACATTTGTGATTTGCCCTATTTGCCCTAAGGCGCTTTGAGTGAGCCTGACCTTAACTTGGACAACCAAATTAGTTATACTAATTCCCTTTGAGTGAGAGACATTGAAGTAGTGATGTCTTTGAGAGCACTCAATCACGTGTTATGCCACTAAACCAATTTTAGTATGAATTGATCAAGTACAATGCGTTACACCTTCAGTGCACACGCCCTTAACATACAGCCACCCCAAGTGATACCGTTCTAGGATTCCTACAAGGTATAACAGAACAAAAAAAAAATGCCCGGCTGAAAACAGCAGATAGAATGGCGGACGGCGAACAAAGAACGACGAGATACGAGGAGGATCCACACACTTATTCCTAGGCAAGCTACCGGCACACCACTTGCTGAAGTAATAGATTACAACACTCCAAAGAGAACAAATCAGAGAAAAATTTTCCAAAATATAAAAAATCAGAAAAAACTGAATCCAATCAGTCTAAGGTTTTGTTTGGGACAACTGCAGCTAATTGAAAAAACAGTTTACGACTGACACTAAATGACAACTTTCATATATAAAATAGTAAAAATAATAAAGAGACAAGTTACCTTATCTATTTATATATGATTTCAACAAATTCTAAGTTTAAACAAGAAAAACTTAAGCAAAAATCACAGATATACCTCTCTGATTATAAACAAAGCAGAAACAGGTTTATGCTTCTTACCTGATCGATGTCAAGTTTGTATGTTGTGACATGTGGAAGTTCTTTGCTCATCTGTTCAACCACAGGAGATATCAACCTGCCTGAAAAGTTAGAAATAATCACATGGAATTAAGATTTATTCTAGACTTAAATCAGATTATCACACTGACGCAACTATGATAAGCATGTTTCAGTGAATAAAAAATAAATTACACCGCATACTAATTTATAGAATTATAAATTTGCAGTGGTAAATATTATGTATAAAGATGCTAAAATGCCATCAGTAGAAGCTGTTGCATGTATGACAAGTATAAAAAGCAGAATTTTAAGTGCCGCTCCATAGGTGTGATTTCTTGCAAAACTGAGATGCTGGCCAGAAATCTGAGTATCAACGCAAATAAGTTTTCCTCATATTTGGAGTAA
>NW_018217944.1:143318-158752 GCF_001263595.1 Phalaenopsis equestris | reverse complement strand
TGGAGCCATGCCCTTATCAAGCTCGGCTCGTCTGCCAAGTTGTAAGCTAGAGTTGAGCTCGAATGGCGAGCTTGAGCTCAACTCGTAGTGGTAGCAGCCGGCTCGCAAGCTCAAATTAAAAATTCAAATTTTACGTGAGCTCACCAGAGGAGGAGGAAGATATAGTAGCAGCTCACCGAAAAATGTGTCGAAATGACTAGGGTAGGTTTATCGAGCCAGCTCACAAGCCAACAAACCGAGCCCGGATGAGCTCGAGCTTGTTTAATAAATGAGTTCAAGTTTTAGCTCAAGCTCAAGCTCATGGCTCGATATGCTCGACTTGTGAGCTCGCTAATGAGCCGAGCTCAAGCTGGCTTGCAACATTGCTCGGCTCATTTAAACCCCTAAGTTTGACTGATATTGAATACTAATAAATACAAAGAACAGCAGCAAGATCCTCAAATAATCAAATACACAGATTGTGATTAAAAAGGATCCAAAGGAACCTATTAAAATAAATAATCACTTTAGAGTGTCTGGTTGCTCCTATTGATCCCATCAACCAGACCAAGCTTCCATTACACACATTAGAGATGAACAGTTTATTTTCTTGATCAAATCCTAGAGAGGTTCCAATAAAGTGCGTAAATTAAGAGAAACAAAAATTAAACCAGAAAAAAATTACATCAATGGTAGCTTGAAGTTGAGAGAAAAAATTATTTTACTAGACACCTACAGCTTGCCTGTAAAGAAAAAAAAAAGTTGAGGATTGTTTAGCTTCGAGTGGGCTTTAACTCAAGTGGGATTTCCTGAATCCTATAAATCCAAATTTACAAATATTGAGCCATTTAAATCCTAAATATTGTTTAAAATATAGAACTTGAATCAAATTAAATCTTAGTGAATTGTTCGGCAACTTATTAAACTTTAAATTGATTAGTGAAGATATGATTTTAGCATTAATTATTGATGACACAAATTTTATGGCTGATTTAAGTTTTGTATTATTTCCAATTATGGTAATCATTGATTATTAAAATTCCAAGGTAACAAACTTTTAATTAGATTTGTACTAAACTAATTAGTCATTAATTAATACTATTCATTCGTTAGTATAAGATAAAATTGAATTAAGCATTGATTAATAATTTACTGAGCAAACAAAATAATTATTTTTATTAATTCAATTTACATAAAAATAATATTATTTTAAAAAAATAAATTTTATTCATATTACTAATGTGTATCATTAATAGTGTTTTTATTTTTCTAATTTCTAATTACGACAATTAAATTGCATTTAGAACACCATCAATTGTACTTCATATAGAACAACAAAGAGCGAAGTAAACAATTTAAGATAATAGTGTGAATCACCTATTTCAACTAATATATTGAATAGAAACGGATAGTTCAATACTTGAGCTCATAATTTCAATTCTGAAAAAAAAAATAGCAACTGTTTCTTTATAAAATGACAGACCTGGCAATGAACACCACCGAGCAGCAAGACTGCAAAAAGCCAAGGAATAGCAACAAATATTTTGAAGAAATAAAAAAGAGATTTGCAATCGCTTTTTCATTCTACTAAAATAAGAAATACATCAAAAGGTACTGGAGGGAAGGATTAGAAGAGGGCGGGGAGGAATAAGCTTGGCTATGTGTGGAGACATCTCGAACTGTTCCCTGTAGAAATATGGCAGCAGCACACATCACGGCAAGACGAGGGAAAAATATCTGTAGAGCTCGCCAAAATCAGTTATACCAGCTGAACTAGGGATTTAGTAAATCCTTGATTTGCGGCAAAATGGAGTGAGCAAGGGATTTAAGAAGCTGCATGATTTTTCAGAGCATTAGTTGCAGTTGGGAAGATTTTGCGGTAAATCCTACTTAAACCCGCTACCAAACAGACCCTTATAAGAAAATCAACCAAAATCTAAGCTATTTCTAATTTATTGGTTGGGGCAACGATATGCTATAAGCCAAATTGAGATTTTTGAATAAGCGCCACAAACTTCACACAATTCTTGCAGATTTATCTACAATCTTCTAGATTTTTCATACATGAGATGTTATCAAACACTTATAACGCAAAGAATCATGAAAGCCAAAAAAAAAAGACCAAAAACAGAGAGGGGTTATGAGGTTCTATCAAAACTGGCACATGGTAAATGACAACAAAAGTTAGTAGATCACCTCACATCACATCGATACTCATACAAGTAATCGAACAGGTAAACTACAGATCAGATATCCAATAAAAAGAGATAAAATTCATCATTAAATTCCAAAAATTTCTTTTGAAAGTTGTGCACCACACTATTTTGTTCTAATTAAGAAAAAAAAAATCTCCTAACATTCCGCAACCTTTCCATCAGAGACAATAAAATTCCAAAAGCTATCACAGAAATATCACTCGACACAAGTAAAATTCCAAAAGCTTACACGGTCCACACCAGGCGGCCGTGAAGTAGAAAATCGACGGCAATTTCTCATCTGCAACACCAAAACAAAAACAAATTAAGCATATACCCATCAACCCAAGTTTACAAATAACAACCTAATTCAAAATCTTCACAAAAAGACTAACCCTGAGCCTTCTTAAGCGCCGCATTAAAACCTTCCTCAGATCCAATATGAACAATGTTAGCAGGACCTGCAACCATTCATTACAAATTCTCTCAGAATTTAAACATCGTGAAGTTCTTCTGCAAAAAGTGGTGGGAGGCAGAAAGAGAGATTACTTGAAGAAGTGGAGGAGATTGCGCGGGAGAGTAGAGGAAAAGGGTTTATAAAACGGAGGGAAACCGAAGAGTGAGGACGGATTTCATGCTGCAAGGATCGATGAAGCTGGTGGAGAGAGGAAGGGTTTGGGGAGCAGGTAAGGGTTTTGGAGTGGAGAGCTGCAAGAGAGCGTAGGCGCAGAAAAAGATCCCGCCGCATCTAAGAAATTTATTTTTTAAAATTCTTCGAAAAAATTATACTGCCCATCATAATTTCTTTAAATTTTATTTTTTATTATGAAATAATTATTTTTAATAACATCTTAAATGATGTTTGGGTGCACTGGTAACTCTTTTTTTCTTCTCGAGAAATATGAAGCCCAAATAACAGTATGTATAATTTAAATATGAAACTTTATGATAAAAAACTGCATCATAATCACTATATCACAGATAAAAACGCTAATTATAAGTATTTTTTAGCAACATTTATGTCATTTTATTTTTTTTAGATTAATGTCATATTTTGTTAGTGTAATTTTATTCTTCTTTTCTTTTTTTTAATATTTTGTTGTTCTTTTACAAGCTATTATATGCTAAAAATTTCATGACTGAAAATAGAGTTTATATGCGAATTCATTGCAAAAAGAACCCATAAATGAATACATAAATAAAAATAATACAAGAGACATTAATTTTTTTTTTTGCATGAAACCATAATGAAAAAAAAATCACATATTTTTACTTAATCAAAATAATTTACAATGTAAATGAGACAAGAAAAAAATAAGCTACTTTTAATAATTGAAGAAGACAACATTACAAAGTTGTGAGCCATTAATTAGTCTTTTTAATAATGGTGATCAGCCAACCATGATTTGATGACGATGATAAAAAAATTACAATTAAGCGATAATGATTGTGATATAATGATCATGTTATAATAATCAAGTATAGTCGTCGAGCAAGCAACGACACTCGGAAGATGATGATCAGATAATAGATATCAGATGACAAAAGATCAAAGAATAATGATCAAGGAGTTGACAACGTCGGTGATGGCGATCATCTACTTCAGCCATCTGGCAAAACTTTAAAGGCCCTCAGATCTCCAAACCTTCTCTAATTTACAATTTAAAAAGTTAAAATAGTCATACTTTTATGTGATACAAAAATTTTGAATATAAATAAATAAATAAACGTGTTAGATTTGTAAATAAACATGAATTAGGTGGTAAATAAATAATTTCAGCTTCTCTCCCGTTTTCAAAATGAAAATATAACATTCATCCATAACACAAACATAACACAAAAAAGTGATTAAATGAGCAACAAAGATATAAATTTAAAATTAAAGCCGCAATAGTAAGCATCTCAACATCATCAAAATGCAAACTTTAAATTAGAAATAAAGCCATTATTTAGCAGAGAACTCTCTTTCAAAAACTAGAAGCAGCTTCCAGTCCAGACTCCAATTTCAATGCCTGAAATGTCTTACATTGGTGAAGAGCAGAGAGACTCCATATTTATTGCAGCAATCTACAGCATCTCCATCTCTAATACTTCCTCCAGGTTCTGCAATAACCTCAACGCCATTCCGGCAAGCCTCTTCCACCGCATCATTCCATGCTGTTCAGATTATAATTACATAAGTTCTGAAGAATTTATGTGAAAAAATATGATTTTTATACCAAAAATGGATGTTTTATGGATATATTGAAGTTTTCTTTGTGCAAGTAAGAAGAAAAGAGACAATTACATGCATGCCACTCAATTCCTATATATTTGCATATCTAATGCTTAAACTTTACTTTTTTTATTTTTATATCACCCTGATTGTTCATGCCACATAAAACATGCCACCATTTAAACCCTAAACCCTAATTACATGCATATCAACCAAAGCATTGCTATTTATAAAATTTAGTGCCCAGGTGATATTTTTGAACTATAGAAATGACATATTTACATGTGCCACAATGAAATCATTGAGAATGAATTTTGATATTTGAGTGAGAACATGGAAAAATAGATGAAAGAGGGCGGTATATTTGTAAATAGCAATGTTTCAGGTGTATGTATTTGCCCCTTTTAACTTGGGATAAGTGAGGTGGTGTGTGTGTAAAAATTGAAGTTGGAAGTGTTAGATATGTGAATGCATAAGAATCGAGTGGTTTTTATGCAAATCTTCTTAAAAAAATTATATCAATAAGCCATGGTTGGATGAATGTAAAGTGGCACTTAGAAAAAAGAGTAATGCAAACCAAAGGGAAGTTAAGGGCTTTGCTCCTCGTCCGAAGATTTGGTTTTGGATGGCTACAACCATTTGTAAAATTAATAGTGAGATTATTACGAGAAAATGTGAGATTTTAAAAAATTTTCTAAGAATTTTTTAAGCATATATGATTTAACTTTTTATGAGTTTTTAATGTTGGAGCAAAGCAAATGGTAATTTTTAGAGGCAATGTGAGTATATATGCATTCGAACCGAACCTAATGTGCACAAAAACATAATCACCCTCGTTGAAATCCCAATTTCTTTTATGAACATTTGATAACATTTTATGTATTTAATTTGTTAGGAAACATGATAATAGATGTTAGTATGAACTATGTAATTTATGCTATATTTCCACAAAAGAATTGTTGGATGAGAAATATGATGAATGTTGTGGAAATGTAGCAAGATTTGAAAATAAGAATGGCATGTGGCGCAATATCATCATCACTACATTTTAAAAGTCAAATACACCTTTCCATACATGAGTTTATCTCATCAAAGTATTAATATGTAGATAGATAAGGATTGTGTGGTGTGTATGTAAATTTCCCAAATTTAAAATAATGGACGAGATCCAATGGTGAGTTCTAAAAATAATCTAAACGGCAAACAAACAAAAAAAGTGTCATGGAAATTAACATGATCAAAGCCGCTCAACTTTGAAATTGGTCGTTTTAGTCCCAGAGTTTATAAAAATGACCATTTAGTCCTTTGTCTTTTTTAAAATAGACAAAATATTTCCCACAGATGACTCGAGTAGCTCGCAGCCATGGACGACTCAAGTAGCTCACAGATTCAAGAAGGGTTAGCCACTCTCAAAATCTCCGAAATCTCTATTCCTTTGTCCCTGAAATTTATGAGGACCAACCTGAAAACAATGGTTATGACAGCCCTATATGCGGATAATTATCAACTGCCAAGATCCCAAATGATCAAGATTACTAAAGCAAATGAGTTCTTGAGATTTCTTGATGGATCTTTACCCTCTCCCAACCTTGTCATCGTCGCCAAATCAGGTACTTTATCAGTGAATCCTACTTATACTACGTGGATGTTGATTGATCAGAAAATAGCAGTTGCTTTATATTCCACAATATCGGCATCTATCTTGCCCTATGTCTTGAATCTGGATAGCTATCATGAAATTTGGACTGTGTTGGAGAAACAGTTGCAATCTTTCAATCGCTATCGGGTCATACAGTTAAAATATAAATTACACAATATGTCGATGCGCAATCTTACAATGACACAATATTTGATGCAAATTAAATTGATGATTGACAATATATTGGCTGTCGGTTCGAAAGAGGATCCTGAAGATATTATCCTGTATGTTCTGAAAGGTTTACCTCCTTCCTATCAAACATTTAAAACAACTATAAGAACCCAACCTGCTCCCATAAGTCTTGAGAACAAATATGCTCTATTAATCAGTGAAGAAAACAATCTTTCCTCTGAATTCAAAGCTGAAAAATATTGAACCAGATTCTCAAATAGCCTTATACTGCCACAAAGGAAAGGGAAAATTTTATAAACGCAAGGGCGGTTCTCGCAATTACTCATCGAAAAGAACTTAAAATCCTCCACCTACTTAAAATCCTCTTAAACCAAATCTTCTGGATCAGTTCTTTGTCAAATATGCAATAAACCAAGTCATGTAGCTCCTAATTGTTGGCACCGACTCAATGAGAATTATCAACCTAAGAACTCCAATGTTTCGGCTGCCACTACTTCACATTCGGCTTATGGTACTTCCTCCAATCCTTTAGTTAAATCAGACTAGTAAATGGATACATGAGCAACTTCTCATGTGACAGCTCACTACAGCCAATTGCATCTTCCTGAAACATATCAAGGTAATGAAAGGTAATCAAAGTGTGATCGTGGGTAATGGCAATGTTGTTCCTATACAACACTCTAAAGTGGCATTCTACCTACTCCCAATCATAAGCTAAGTCTCTCTAAACTATTTCATACTCCCAAATTTGTTCCTATACAGCACTCTAGAAGTGGCATTCTACCTACTCCCAATCATAAGCTAATTCTCTCTAAATTATTTCATACTCCCAATCACAAGCTAATTTCTCACCATCTGATATTCATATCTCAGTTAGCTCAAGATAAAAACTGCATGATTATTTTTTATGCTGCTGGATATCAAATGAAAGATCGAACTATTCAACAAGTTCTTCTTCAGGGTCCGTGCAGTAATGGATTGTATCGTGCTTCCACCAATACCCAATCTCTTGCTTCCGTTATCATTAATTCAGATCAAGGCATAGGCGTCTCGGACATGCTAATCTCCAAACCATACAACTCATTGCCAAGCAACTAACACATTTACATATTCCTAATAATTTTTCTTTTTGCACTTCTTGTACTAAAACAAAATGTCATTGTATTTTTTTCAAAAATTCTACAAGTACTCAATGTAATCCATTAGTTTTAATACATACAGATGTTTGGGGTCCCTCCTCAAATGTGTCTAATCAAGGCTACAGCTATTATGTGTTATTTGTTGATGACTTTACCACATATACGTGGCTCTATCCTATGACAAGTAAATCTGAAGTTATTCATCACTTTATTAAATTCAAACAAGAAGTAGAACTTCAGTTTAATCATAGAATAAAAGTACTATGGACTAATAATGGTGGGGAATACACTAGCCAACAATTCAATACTTTACTTATTATTTATGGAATTATCCAGCAAACTAGTTGTCCCTATACGCCCAACAAAACGGAATTGCATAAAGGAAAAATTGTCACATACTAGAAACTACAAGAGCACTTATGTTTGATTCCAATGTATCCCCTTCTCTTTGGCTTGAGATGGTCCTCACTACAACTAGATCAATCGGTTACCGTCCAAAGTGACAGCTAACAAGTCAACATATCAGCTTCTTCACAGCTTCTTCGTGGCTCTACAACGGATTACAGTCATCTTAAAACATATGGAAATCAATGTTTTCCCTGGTTACCGTCAATTTGCCAAAATAAACTTCAACAACACTCTATAGGTTGTGTATTTTTGGGCTATTTAAAGGGTACAAATGTTTTGATCCAACCACAGATAAGATGATCATCTCTCGTCATGTTGAAACTATTTATCCTAACAAACAACTTAAACGGCCCGAACCAATAACCCAAAACACCATCATTCCCTCCCCACTTACTCTCCTACCCGCATCTACTCTACAAACCTCCTATACCCCAAGTGTTCAACCCAGCCCCTCCACTAATCCAATACCAACAACCCTTCCAGAATTATCACAAGGAGCAAAGTACCCATTTCCAACCGATCCAGAAATAGAGCATGCTGAACCAACGGTAACTAACACCTCCTCCACATAAAACCTCTCCATACCTTTACCACCACCTTCTCAACAACCGCCGAAACATCCTATGGTCATGAAATCCCAAACAGGAGCTTTAACCAAAAAGAAAATTCTTGATTCGGAGCATGTTCAATTATCCCAATGTGAAACAACAACCTACAAACAAGCTGCTCAATATGATCACTGGCAGAAAGCAATGGAAGAGGAACTTTACTCCGTAAAAATAAAACACTTGGAAGCTTATTCCCGCTCCCGTCGATCAACCCATACTTGGCAACAAATGGACTTACAAAAAGCAAATGAAATTCGGACGGTTCAATGGCACGGTATAAAGCTTAGTAGCTTCGGGTTATCAACAAGAATATGGAGTCAATTATATGGTCAAATTCAGTCCAGTAGCAAAAATTTCAACAATAAGATTACTTCTCATTCTCACTCTTCATTATAAGTGGAAAATCTATCAGATGGATGTATCGAGTACCTTTCTTCACGTCAACTTCATGAAATGATTTATATGCATCAACCATCGGGTTACAAAGATCTCAGACATCCTTCCTATGTTTGTCTTTTACAAAAGTCTATCTATGGTCTCAAGCAGTCACCTAGACAATGGAATCACACCTTTACCACACCTTGTCAAATTTCAACCACAATTTCTCGATCGAAGAAATGGAGAGCTTTATCTCAATCCTTCTCGATTCAATCATCTAGTCAGGTCTCACCAATCTTACATTAACTCGACCAGACATTATGTTGCACCCAACTCTCTCTCTTAGCATTTACATAAACCACTTTAGAATCATTACCAAGCTCTCAAACGTCTCCTACGCTATCTCCAAGGGATGTTGGATCTAGGCATTCCATTCAAAGCTGGTTCTCTAGTTCTTCACATGTATGTAGATGCAAATTGGGCAAGTGATGTGAATGACAGAAAATCAATCACAGGGCATTGCACATTTATTGAACCTAATTTACACTCCTTGAATGTGAAAAACAATCGTGGAAAAATCTTCAACTGAAGCCGAGTATAGAGCTATATTCTCTACTGCCACCGAAATCATTTGGTTGTGACATCTTCTCCAAGATTTTCATATTCCAAGTACTAACCCCATAACACTCTACTGTGACAACATGTCAGTCATGGGCATTGCTTATAATCCTGTCTTTCAAACAAGAACCAAACATATTGAAATAGACTATCATTTCATCAAATATTACATCAAGTCCAATGAAATTAATCTACAATATCTCACTTTTGAGACATAAACTACAGATACTTCACCAAGGCTCTTCCTACTCAGTTTCAAAAGTTGCAACACAAACTAACAACATCAGCTACAGATATTGTTAATTCGAGGGAGCATGTAAAGGAAGACAAAAAAGTATATCACCTGATGGGGTCCATGCCTTTTATTAACTCATATCGTTGCATTTAATAGTTTTAAACCTTTCCTTTGAGTTTGTACCTATATACAGAGTGACTTCACTGTTCCATTGTGGGAATAAGATCAGATATTATTTCTTCCTCTTTCGCTTCTTCTTCCACTTTGTTACTGTTCCTTCTGCGATTCTTCAAATTTCTTATGCCTCTCTTTTACAGAGTGAAGCAGGTAATAAAAAAAGAGTGGTGAAAATCTGGAGGGGAACGGAGGAATGAGAAGGCTAAGGCGAACTCGTTTTATCTCATCACCATCAAACGAGTCATACAAGCAGACGAGCGGTGGAGGACAGCGTTAAGCACAGACCATATAAATGTTAGAGAACAAAACTTGTATAAGTACCAATCAACTACATCAAATCCGCGACCAAAAACTATACATAATAACTACTCATGATAAGATCGTAAAAGAGCCGGATAACGATGATGAAAAGTCTGTTGCTCTGCACTAGTTTTATGCCTAGAGATTAATTTAAGAGCCATGAGACGAATATGCTTTATTTCTATTCTTCATAGATGCAGCATCATATGAGAAGTTATTAGTGAAGGACTAGCTAATCGCACACGAAAACATCAATCTATATATTTGAAACAAGATTTGTTCACCCTGACAATAAATGAAATAGAAAAAAAATAAAATGAAAAAAAAAACCATGCAGTGATTTGCACAAAATAACAATTTGATATTTATCATTTGTTACAACGATGAAAGTGAAGAAAACATTTTTTATCAAAATAGTATCCCGATGCAAGCCAACTTAGCCTGGTAATGCGTTTTGCATGAGTATGCAATTAAATTCGCTCAAATTTCCAAAAAAAAAAAATGAGAACAATAATAATATCATGGTTTACTTACCGAAGGGAAAGAATGCATCGCTAGCCAAAGCAGCTCCCTTTGCCTCTTCTCCTGCTTTCGAGAAAGCGATTCTTAAGCTCTCTAACCTGTTTGGCTGACCACTCCCCATTCCCAACATGCAGTTATTCTGCAGAAAGAAATAGATTTCGAGTACTACGTTGGTGATTCATTTTTTGCAAATATAATAGAAAAAAAAAGTCCCAAGTCACTATTTTCTTGAGTTCATGTGCAATGGTTTCAGGTTTATTCATCTTTTTAAGGCTCTTTTAGCATCATTTCTGTTTTCTATTTTTGTTTTTATTTTTTCCTTTTGTTTTGAAACATGTTTGATTAGCATTTAAAAAAAAACAAATCAACTTTGTTTTAAAAAAAACCTAAAAACATCTTTAAAATTATTATAACAACCAGACATATTTTAAATCAATCAAAATAAAAATAAAATAAAATAAAAGATAAAAAATAAAAATGCAAAAATACAAAAGTAATCCCAAGCAGCCTCTTAATTACTTGTGGAAGATATGTTAACTTAGGAGTCATTTGGCGTCATTATGTCTTTTATTTTCTACTTTTAAATTTTATTTTATTTTGTTTATGTTTTAATTTAAAATAAAACATGTTCGGTATGTATAAGTAAGATATTATCATTTCTAAAAACACACAAAACACTTAAAAGTTATTTTAAGTGTTTTCAAAAGCATGTTAATTTGTGTTTAGAAAAAAAAATAAATAAAACAAGTAAAAAAGCATACTACAGACATGTTTTAAAAAATAAAAAATAAAAAAAAGATTAAAAATAAAACTAAAAAATAAAATTCATCCCAAACAAAAAATAAATAAATAAAACAAGTAAAAAAATATACTACAAATATGTTTTAAAAAATAAAAAAAAGATAAAAAAGATTAATAACAAAACTAAAAAATAAAATTGATCCCAAACAAGCCTTTGTTCTTGAATCAATAGTTGCATGTAAGATATGTTCTATCAGGTCATTAAGAATAGTTTTAAATTATAGTTCTATATTTTTAAGTTATTTATTTTTTAAATAAGTGAATGAAAATAGTAAATATTGATAAATGGCCAAACAAGTGGTGAGAAGAGGTAACCTTAGCAATGACAATTGCATTGCTCTTCACATGCTTTACACAGAGCCACGCAAATTGCGCATCTGACAACTCATTTGCCTGGGGGACCCTATCCGACATAACCTTAAATTCAGTTTCTCGTGGGATCAAATCATCAGAATCTTGAGCTAACCACCCCCCACTAACTTGTCTGAGCGAGAGCATTCCCTTTTGAGTCCTTTTCGCCTCAAGTATCCTCAAATTCTTTGACTTACCGCATAAGATCTCAAGGCCCTTTTCTGTATAGTTTGGTGCAATTATTATCTCATAAAACATTCTTGTTTCGCCATCGTTTGGGCTTCTAAACTCTCGGATTTCTTTCGCAAGATCCTAATAATGCAAAAAACTACAATTAGACATACAAAAATTAAAAGGTTCAAAAAGCCTCATCTACACACAATTATGAAATTTCAATGATGTTGATGATGATCAATCTAGATAAAAAATTTATAATTTGTAATGAAACTAACATCAACCTTCAACTTCTTGAGTTAAGGTAAGATAGTTATAGCTTAGATGAATGTGTTCTAGAATAAAGAATAATAGATTGAAAAATGATCATACAAAAGAGATGTGGGAGCAGTATCTATTGAAGATAAGATATGAAAAATAAATTCATGTGGTTTGGACATCTACGTAGAATAGTAGAAAGGGCAGAGAGATTAGAAAGAAGCTAAATGAAAACAGCATATATCAAAACGAATTGCGTAGAAAAAATCTAAACCCTATTGCAACAATCAACACTAACGAATGTAAAATGAGAAGTCATAAAACCGATTCTAAATAGTTGAGATAAAGCTATAATGATGATGATGTAGTGTCTCAAAAACATTAAATACCTCATCTAAAATTGTGTTGAAGGCAACAATTCCACCAAATGCACTAACAGGATCTGCTTTCACAGCCAATCTATAAGCTTCAAGGATGTCTTCTCTTGATGCTACCCCGCATGGATTTGTATGCTTTACAATCACACATGTAGGCTTTTCAAACTCTGAGACACAGTTCCAAGCAGCGTCCGCATCTAAGTAATTATTGTAAGACATTTCCTGTTTCAAAGTATATTTATAAAATTAAATCCTTCATCTAACATAAAAAAAATACAACTATTTTGACTTTTAGAAAGTGAAATACATCTTTTCATGTATAAGTAAGGTAGCATATGTGTTGTATTAGATAAGCAAATACAAAAGAATTGAGTGGTATGCATGTAAATCTTCTACTATATTAACCATATTTACTAAAAAGTAATTGAAGAAACAATTTAATGAATCTACACTTAGAATTTTGGCGATAAATATTTAAGAATAACAGATTATAGATAATTTAAAATATAAAGATGTTCAATCCAAACTTTTAAGGAATTTATAACGAAGTTACAGCTATTCTAAACCACGGAACCCATCTTTCTCGAACCTTGTATTTTTCTGGTGAATTCCACAAATCAAGTTTACTATATCCAAATCAATATTTAATACATTTTGTATTTTGGTCTTATAGCTCCTATTATGCTACTTGGCTCAAAAATATGATCCCTTGTCATCAGAGACCAGTTTTATAATTCATTCATCATCAATAAACTGACATTTCAGTCCCTTTGATTGTACACATTTCTAAATGATGAGGAAAAAAATCCCTTCAGAAACTATCTGGATACCTTTGCTATCGAGTAAAGCGCAAAAATAGTCTCGTGATTGTTTACATGATGCCATTTTAGTATCAGAGTCTACAACAGCGTCAAAATAGTCCCTGGACTAATGAAATTGGGGCTAAAATAGCCCTTCATGGGGATTGTTTCAGCCCATATTAAAATTATCTGAGGATTAAATTGACACTTTTTATATACTCTAAAACTAAAATGAGCCCTTCGCAATGATTCGAGGAACTTTTTGTTTTTTATTTTTGCCATCTTAAAACAATAACTTAAATCATTGTGAACTTGACTTATCCATTTGTAAGCAGCCACATCACCTTTCCAACACAACCAGCCTAATCAAATTCATACCATGACCTCCCTACACAATCTCACCACCATGAACCCCAACTACTTTCTTCACAATCGCTGCCTCTAATACTCCTTTCACACTATACTTTCTTGAATAACAATCTTCCACAAATGAATACAAAGACTCTTATCAAATTTTGTAACGTGCAAGCAAAGTCATCAGAAAATCAACAAATAAGCAGCTAAAATATGTCCCGAAAAACTTTTTAAACATGTTGCACCTTTCCATGATGTTGGATAGCAGTTCCAATGCCTCCAAAATTCACCAGAGAGAGACTCTTATCGTCGTAAAATGCTGCCTTTTGATGAGGATTTTCCCCATACCGAAGAGCGCACTTCATCGTAAGTGGCACTGTAAGGCTGGGAGGAAACTTGCCTTAACAAGAAAAAATAAAAATGATATTTTGCAGAAATATGTATTATGTTCAAAAAACATTTATTCCATATGATACCTTGTGGAGATTGCTTCCACAGCCATTCTGAAACTGCTGAATCATAGGAAGCAACATGTTGAAAAGCTTTCCAGGCAAGTTGCCTGCGAAATTGCTGATTATCTTCTTTTCCTTGCAGAAATTTGAGAAGGGAAGGATAGTCTTCAGGGTCTACGACAACCAAAACATCCACGTGATTCTGTTCAAAAAACTAAATTCAATGAAACAGCTATAAAAATTAAGGAAGATTTAAATACATTCCACTCAATTCCTATTTAATTACATATCTAGCACCTAAACTTCAATTTCTAATATATGACACTTATGCATGAAAAAGTGTATTTGACCTTTTACAAGTTAAAATAACTGTATTTTTTATGTGATATGAAAGATTTACATGCTCAAAATATGACAAACAAAGTTTAGGTATTAGATATGTAAATAAGTAGGAATTAGGTGGTAGGTATGTAAATGACAAAAAATCAAATGGTGGCATATATGTATTCGATCCAGCATAATGACCTTGGCAGCAGCGCGAATCAATGTTGGGCCACCAATGTCAATATTCTCAATGCCATCCTCAAATTTTACTCCACTTGCTGACGTGACTTTCGAATAAAAGGGATACAGGTTCACAACCACAATATCAAATGTCCCTAGACCAAAATAGTTAACATGTAAATAAACAAAAGTGAGATAGGACGCATGAGTACATGTTTCGTACACTATACGCATTTGCCGCCACATCAATCACAATCAAATTTGGGGTAGAAACTCACCAATTCCATGCTCACTTAAAGCATCCATGTGGTGAACAATGTTCCGTCTAGCAAGAATGCCACCATGTATGTTTGGATGTAAAGTCTTTACTCTACCGTCAAGCTGCATAAACCAAAATTTTTACCAAAAAATATTTATAAAGAGTAAATCCAAAACATCGTAAGATTCTCGACATCCTACCACCAAGAGTCTATTTAAAATAGCTCTATGCCTGCTTTATGTTTCAGAACATTATCACGATTCTACTTGGATAATTGCTTTCTAGTTGTTTTATTAACATTTTGTAGTGAGATGATGTGCTTTGCAATAAGATCTGTAAAATGTGGCAGTTGCAAGAAAGCTGTTTTATGAATTTTAGGAAAAAAATAAATATTTATAATTCACATCATAGTTTTCTAATAAGTTACTTTCCCCATCACAACTTTACAATCACCATTACAAAAAAATTAAAACCGTCCCAAACAAGACCTTAATCTCAG
>NW_018217944.1:115418-138992 GCF_001263595.1 Phalaenopsis equestris | reverse complement strand
ATATATATATATATATATATATATATATGTTTATATATATCATGTGATATGAATTGAAAACTCTCACATCATATATCCTGGCACAGGATTAATGCTTGAGAACCCATTTTGAATATGCTTCATTTTAAAGTGCAATGGCTGGCATCACCTCAAATCTTAGTAACATATCATCAATTAATTCATGATTGAAATGCTATTTTTTTTATAGAAAAATATTTTTATTACTAATGTGTCGATTTTCCTCATTCATATCACAAAAGCTCTAAATTTAAGCAAATTAAGCTCTATTTATTGCATAAATATTCTGCTTTAGTTGCTCCAGTATCAATCCCACACAGTTGTATGGTCTCATACAAGTATTGAACACACTAATATGTAATCAATGAATATAACTATAAGTTAGATAAACCATGACTTAAATACGTGATTCATCAAATCCAAGAACAATGCAAAGTGCACTAGTTACTTCAAATAACATTAATTAAAAGCTCATAATGACCCTAATATGTATTTAATATTTTCTTTCCCATATTATCATCCACTACTTTTATTTAATAAAACATTGATTTAAATATATCTAAAATAACACAGATGCACCCACCAAGGGTCCGTTTGAGGCAGCTTGTGCGTTTCAGGATAAGCTGTTTATCCTGAAACGCGGCCCGCGGGTCGGTCAGTCGCCCCGCGGCCTGCGTTTAGTGTAAAAACTCAAACGCAGTTTCAGATAAACTGGCGAAACGAGCGAACTAAACGGTACGACGACGTTTTCAAAACGGGCGAACGCCGCCCGCACTTATAAGCTCCCCCGGGCAGCTTGTGCGTTTCAGGATAAGCTGCTTATCCTGAAACGCGGCCCGCGGGCCGACCGCGGGCTCCGTTTAGTGTAAAAACTCAAACGCAGTTTCAGATAAGCTGGTGAGACGTGCGAACCAAATAATACGGCGCCGTTTTGAAAATGCCGCCCGCACTTATAAGCTGCCCCAAACGGACCCTTAATCACAAATTTAGTATAATAAGGTTTTTATATATTTGATTAATTAAAATAGTAAAATAGTTTTAAAATATTTAAATATTAAATATTTAAACACATCAAAATATGTTGGATTTACGCAAGCCTAAGGAAAGTCCAAACGCGGCCTATTGGTATCTATTTCTTCCCGATTCCCACAATGCCCTGTCAAAACCCTAGCCCGAAAATCTCGCCGGATTCACACCGTTCGGCTCTTTGTGGTATTCTTTCTACTCTTTATTTCTGCTGTTACAACTTATTTTTGCGAATCCGCTGTGCTCGAGTTGAAGACAGTGCAGCACACTCCGCCGCACTTTGCGTTCTAGGTTTGTTTGATAGTTTTTAGCTTGGTTTCTAACCTATTTCTGCTTTTTCCGTGAAAGAATTCTAGTTTTTGTTTCAAGATTACTTTTTAGCTGTTCATTCATATGATGTTTTGCCTTGAAGAAATCGCCAACGCTGTAGTTGTCATGAAAGAGTTTTGTTGGAGATCAAATGATTCATGATGTTGGCTCTAGCGTAGGATGATTAATGAAGGCCTAGGTGGCGATTAATCGATGCTCTTAGGGCTAATTTAGCTGCTTGAAATTAGGGAATATGTTGTGGAACATATATAGAACTCTGAGAAATAGATATCCTGGAAGCCCAACAATCTTATAGAACGTCCGCTAGAAATTTTGACAGTCTCTCAAATCAGTTGGAACTGTGCAGAGTAAATTCATAGTTCGTCTATTATTTAGTCGGAAGCTAGCTGAGTTAAAGCTTTATAATGTTCAAAAAATTTTATTGAAGCTCGACTCTTTTTTTTGATAGAGCTTAACCAGGAAAAATAAAAATAAAAAAACTAAAATTTGATGGCCATAATGTATCTAAAATTTCTTGATTATTAGTTTTGAATGCATGAAAAACAAGTTTGTGATGTTTGAAAGATAACCTGGCTTACCTATGCTTAAACAATCACTTATTTTAATATCTATTAAGCCAAGTAATTATAAGCCGCTAACTTTCGTTGGCCTGTTTTTTAACCAACCAAGATGCCTAAGCTTGCTCAAGTCTTAAGCTTACTTACCATCACCTAGCATAACTTTTTTTGGGGCATTTACATATGTACCGTACCACAGAATTCCTACATGTTTACATATCTAGCACCTAAACTTTGTTTTTCTAAAGTTATACAACCTAATTCTTTCATATCACATTTCCATGCGTAGGTAAGTTGGTATACATTTAAAAATTGAGGTTTGGATGTTAGTATATAAATAAATATCGATTGATTGTTATGTATGTTAATTTTCCTATTTTTTATTAGGTTAACTTAAGCCTCGACCAAATATACTTGAAGTGGTGTCCTATTAAGGCACACGAGATTATTAAAATCAGTTCTACATTATTGATGAAAGTTTAAGCTAATGAGAAACCTATCAAATATATTCATTTTTCTATCAATCATAATTCCTTTGAGTTTATTAAACATTTATCAAATAACACTACTCAGTTCTTTATTATCTTCATTCACATAACTTAGTGATGGTGATTGGTGATGTTGACAATCATCAAAGAACATCTCAAGCTTGTGTGCATACTTATCTTGTATAACTGCCATCCGACCTAAGGAGTTTACACTTAAGGCCCCTACTTGGGTCTTTACCATTTATCATATAGGCTTATTTAAATGTGATACAATATTAGTTTATATGTGGTGTACTTAATTCACCACCATAAGAGCTAATTTTATGCAATTTACCATTTTCACTCCACCAAACATAGTATTTAAAGATTAGGAGGAGCATGCTTCTATAAATCTCTAACTACAAGTCTTAGTAATCAATGAATTTATTGAATGTGGGTTCTGATCAAATTGGAAATCAATAAGAAGAGCCTTGATAGATTGCTCACTCACTCTTAGGTTGCACGGTCTTGGTTTTATCTAATATTCTCTCTTACTCCATTTGACATTATAATGCAAAGCTTGTTGTATACATGACTCATGAAATATTCTCTTAACATTTATGACTTATAATATGAAGACATTGTCCAGAGATTCAAATAAGCTAATTCATATAATAATATAAGAATAAAATTGAGGGTGGCCCTCTCTCTTTAGCTAGAACTTTTGGGTTAAAAATAGGTTTTAACATTGTTATATCAAGTCCAACTAGATTTATTAGCATAAAAAATATTAAATGATTGACTCTATCATATAAACTTAAGTTTTTGGGTTCAAAATGGGCCTGATCACTGGTATATTGAGTCTAAATCCATTTCCTTTTTGGCCCTCACTTTGAACACATCAATGATTATTTATGCCATTGATTAAATATCTTATGTGAGTTGTGCAACTTGGACTATTCATTCAGGTGAAATACTAAGCGCTTAAATTTAGCTCAGTATGGTAGTCAATAACACCCATGGTATAATTAACGGATTTGGGCTATTATCGGTATTTTTGAAACACATTTGCTATCTTTACTTTTGCTATGAAACTTTCTAATTCTCATGTGCATGTCAATAATGCTCCCCATAAGTGAGAAATTTATACATCAGTTATTGCTCCGCCTCATATGAAACTTTATAATATATTAAATGCTATGAAACAAAAACCCTTACACTTTGTTTGACCATAGTAGAAGCAACTATGACTTATGGGAGTCTTAAATAGCACAAGCACTTGAACTTAGTCGAATCTTTCACTTGGATACTATTCCTTCGGAGGGTGAAGTGCTAATGGTCAATTCTAAGCCGAATATACTTGTGAGTAGATACCAATAAATTTAAATCCTTAAAATAAGATTGATAATCATTAATAAGATACTAGTGGTAGGAGTTTAAGCAAAATCAAGAACGATGTTTAATCTTGATTTAAAAAAAATCCTTATGGCTATCAACACCATAGAATTGTTAAATATTTACTCTATAAGGTGCTACGGTATTATTTTGTTACAGTTTTGACTTATTTTCAAATTTCTTACATAAATAAAAACTCATATCATTTTATCTAAATTACAAAGTGTATTATCACATGTTGTGTTGGCCTACTTCAGTTTTATATTTTAATTAATTTTTCAGTTAAGAAAATGACTTAAAAGTTGTTTGTTTAATCTAAAAGTGATACTAACAAAATGTCTTTTAATTAGATCATATGAATTTTATTCGAAAACAAGAAATCTACTTTTACTACAAATTTATTTAATCAGTGTAACATTACTTTTTGTTTTATAGGCTATAATGATAATGAATGTAAACTATAACAGTTCATTATATTGGGAGATGCAACTTTGATTTCATAAACCAATATTCTAGTCTTTGTACTACAACTTTGTAAACTCACAGTTCATTATATTGGGAGATGCAACTTTGATTTCATAAACCAGTATTCGACTCTTTGTACTACAAATTTGTAGAGAAGCAAAAAAAATATGGATTGTAATTATTTTCACGTATGTTGCCATGCTATAGTAAATATTTATCATTATATAGTCTATAAGTTTATATTTTGTATATTATACTATTATTTCTTGATTTTTCTCACCACCAACTTGCCAAATTTTAATTCACATTCTTTCCTAATCTTAGGAATTATGAGAAAGTAATGAACAAAGTTTTCTTTCTTATTTTCATATTTATGAGGAATATTTGACACCATAGCAATATGTTTTTATCGTTAATTTCATATTATATATCATAAAACATTATAATATTAGTCCGCTTATATAAAATATAATAAATATATTAACTTATTGATATAGAAATATTGTTTATATCAAAATTATTAGGAAGTGACAACAAAATTATTATAGTCATTCTACATATATTTTACCTACCGTTTTCATTGATGCATCTTCTATCGTTCTTCATAAACATAGAGTTCAAGCATTCTAATCTCACTCAACTTTTTTAATGCCGATTTCTCTTACACCCAATCCGTTTCTCATATCTGCGCCTTAGAACTCAAAACACCATGGCCACTTATCGAATTGCTTTTGTCATCATGCGCTCCTCTGGAGAGGAGTTCCTCTTGGTCCGGCAAACCCCTCCACCTTCATTTGAGGATGATGATTACCTTCGCTTTGTAGATTCCAAGCTCTGGGACTTACCTTCCGCCCCACTGAAGCCTCTCGCAAAACCGCACCCGTCAAAAGAAGTGATTTTTGGCATTGATTCTCTCCTCGATAAGCTTGATCTTACCACATTTGATGTCGACTCAGCTCTCTCTCAAATCTCTTCTCAACTCGGAAGGGCAACTCCAATCTCCAGAGACTGGTCCGTGTTGAAATATGTCGAAGAAGCCGATTTCGGACCTGACTCGCCCATTAAAACACTCTTTATTGTCGGAAAACTCAATTCGATCTCTTATGTAATCCAACTGAAATAGTAAAATACTTTGTCAATTCTTATGTTTTTCGAACACAAGTAACAACTGCATTATGCATATATTTAATGACTCGAATAAAAATACATGAAGATGAAGATTTATCTGACTCGTGTAAATTTATATCAAAAGAAAGTGCTGCTAAAATTCATTTGCAGTCAACGCCGGGTGGCGATCGTATCGGACTTCTTACAATCATTGGACTTCTTCATCGCGACGACAAATCCCAAAAGCCGCTGCTGCCTCGATCCTTCCTCAACCATTCAATTCAAGAGTACCCTTTAGGCCTCATTGTTGCACCAATGAAAAGTAGAACACAAAAACCATTTTCAACAACAAATCTAGTTCTCATTGTAGCAGAGGATGAAACTATTGAATCTGAAACTAATGAATCTGCCATTTTTAAACATGGAGAAGCTCTTCTAGTGGATCCTGGATGCTCTGTTCAACAGCACTCTGATCTTGAAGATCTCATTAATGCTCTCCCCAGAAAACTTCTTGTTTTTCTCACCCATCATCACTACGATCACATTGATGGTCTTTCCGTCATCGATAAATGCAACCCCGATGCCATTTTGTTAGCTCATCCGAATACGCTGCGACGAATCAATACTACAAGTTGGTCTCACGAGTCTCTCCCAATTTCCGGCGGCGAGACATTACAGATCGGTAGACAGAAACTAGAAATTGTGTTTGCACCCGGACACACCGACGGCCACGCTGCTCTTCTCCATCTGAATTCAAACTCTCTCATCGTCGGCGATCACTGTGTCGGTCACGGGAGCGCTGTTCTTGACATAACGAGCGGCGGAAATATGAAGGATTATTTTGAAACAACTTATAATTTTTTGGATCTAAAACCAAATGTTTTGATTCCTATGCATGGGAGAGTAAATTTGTGGCCTCAAAATATGCTGTGTGGGTATCTGAAGCATAGAAGGGAGAGAGAATTGAGAATTCTGAAAGCTATTGAAGATGGGGCAGAAACTCTATTTGATATCGTTGCCAAAGTTTATGCAGATGTAAGCAGAAGTTTGTGGCTTGCTGCTTCATCAAATGTCAAGCTTCATGTTGATCATTTGGCTTATCAGAATATGTTGCCAAAGGGTTTTAGTTTGGAGAATTTTAATAATAGCTATGATGATTTTTTAAAAAAGATTTCTAGTTTGTGAGCTTTAGGAATTAGAATTATATTTGGTGCGAGTTGTATTGGATTTGAAAAATAAAGTAAGATTTATATACATACCACTCAATTCTTATGTTTTTACATATATGTCATTTTACCTATGCACGGGAAGATGTATTTCACCTTTTTAAATGTTAAAAAGATGGTGCTATTGACGCGGTATGAAAGATTTGGGTGGCATGAATGTAAGATTTGGGTGGCATGAATGTAGGAAGTGAAATTTTGAGTGGTATGTATGTAAATATTCCAAAAATAAATTGTGCAAATAAGGGGTATTGGAAAATATCTGCAATATCATGTAATATAACATCGATAGGATGTTGCTCCTTTATCAACTTGTTATAGTCAGTCTGTTGAGGATGTTGTAGTTTACTGTGGTTACTTTAGATTTTTTTTTCGCATGAAACAAATGATGATGTAATTTCTAGTTATTTATTTTAGAAAATTGAGCCTTAAAAATAAACTTAATATAATAACAAAAAACTTTTATCCGACAAAGTAAGGTTGACGACCGCATAGATCTTTTTTTTTTAATTTTTTCTGGGCCTTATAATCATATTTTCATTTAATTCTAATAAATTAAGAAATTTTTTATGCAACATGGTCAAGTCTTTTTATGTTTACATCTACATTTCTTAACATAATCATATCTAAAACATCTATTTTCTTGATCGAATCATCAGTTGATCAACGTTTAATGTAACCAAACCATTTAAGACAACCTCTAATATGGTTAAGCCAGTGGAGCTACACCAACATTTCATGGATATATTTGTTTCGCATTTTGTTTCTAACAGTACTAGTCACTCGTTCGCTTAAACATTCACATTTCAACAACATTTAACTTAGTTTTATGCTTCTCTTTTGTAGGCCAATATTCTGCATCATAAAACATTGCAAGCCTCACCATTACCTTATAAAATTTTCCTTCTAGTCGAAGCGATATTTTGCTATCACACAATAGGCCCGATTCATTCCTCCACTTCAACCATCCAACTTGAACTCTACTAGTAAAATACCCATTTATATCACGATCATTTTGAACAATAGACCCGATATATTTAAAACGTTAACTCATTTTAATGATTTGATCATCCATTATTACAACTCTATTACTATATCAACTACCATTAAAAGTACATTTCATGTATTCAATTTTTGATCTACTCAAACAAAAGCCTTTAGTCTCTAATGCAGACCTTCATAATTCAAGTTTATTCTTAACTCTTTCTATAGTCTTATCCCTAAGAAGAATATCATCAGCGAAAAACATACACCAAGGTAGATCCTCTTGTAAATATCCAGTAAGTGCATCAATAACTAAAGTAAAAACATATGGCCTTAAATTCGATCTCTTATGTAATCCAACTGAAATAGTAAAATACTTTGTCAATTCTTATGTTTTTCGAACACAAGTAACAACTGCATTATGCATATATTTAATGACTCGAATAAAAGTCATATCAATACCTTTCTTTTTTAGCTCCTAAGAAATTCTCTTGAAATCAAATCAATAAAAATCATAAATAAATATATAGCTTCCTTAGTAGACTTGCCCGACATAAATCCAAACTGATTATGAAAAATCTTTGTATCAGGTTTTAACCTATTTTCAATTACTTTCCCATAATTTTAAAGCATGACATATTAATTTAATTACTCTATAATTTGCACACTATTGTGCATCCCTTGTATTCTTAAAAATGGGGTCAAAATACTGTTCTTATACACTTCAAATGTCTTTTTAGTATCTAAAATAATATTAGAAAGTTTAGTTAGCTAAGAAATCCAAAATCTTCAAAATACTTCCACACTTCTATTAGAATATGATCAGATTTTACTGATTTTTCATCTTTAGTTTTCTTTAAAATCTCATGAACTTCTTTTTTACTTATGTGGCAATAAAAATAAAATAAAAATATTATTCACTAAAACCGCTTGTATTTTTAAGAACATTGAAATATTTATAAAAATGTCTCACCTACCTATGTTGAACATTTTTCTTTAAGAAAAATACTTTTTGATTTTCATCTTTAATACACCTAATTAAATTTTATATTTCTTTTCTCTTTATTGAACTAATACATATATATATATCACCTTATTTAGTGTCAAATCTATTATAAAGATCACTAAACTGATGAAAATTTTAAACTAATTAAAATAAATTTAAAAATATTTATAAGCTGATGAATAAATTTTCTCATTTCCACGTGATAATGTCTTACAAATAGCAACGTCAGCTGGAAAATGCAGCACTTGTTATGCAGATTCGCCAAGCCAGAACAAGGACTTCAAACACATAACACAGCTGACCATGTTGCTCAGAGCGCATGTAAGCTACTTTTGCTATATATTATGGTGGGATTTAGAACTCTTGAATTTAACATCAATGCCACCCAATTTTTATGTATTTGCACATCTAATCCCCAGAATCTCTTATTCACATTCATAGTACTCAAATCTTTAATATCACATTGAAAATATCACTACTGTTAACTTTTTTTAAAATGAAATACACATTTCCACTTATATGTAAATACATAATAATTGTGTGCTATGAATGTAAATTTCCCTAGTTAACATTACATTCATTTTAAAGTAGATTAAAATTTTTAAGATTTAATGTAATAGAAATTTGATCAGAATATGTTTACCTTGATTCTCGTAATGTGTAGCGTTCATGGACTGAAAGAGCAGTTGCAGAATCAGATATAGAGCTAATTATAATCTGCAACAAATGATGTCAGTTAGGAGATTATTATGACACTTTGTTCAATTATAAAACAACAAATGAACTATTTACATAAAACACCCAGCCTAAACTAAACAAACTCTCATGTGTGATCCCTACAAATTATTCTAAGAATCCCATCAATATAATCAACATAAATCTTTTTAACAATATTTGAATTCCACTGAGCCAGTTCTGCTTAGATGTCTCATCTGTTGTACAGAAAATGCACAATCATCTGTATCCATACCTGACATCGTCGCAAAATATATATAAGACGAAATCCAAACGACAATAAAAAGGTAAATATAATTATTCAAGTTGAATAGGGTTACAAAGGTGACTCCTCAACATAAACAATACAAACATGCAAACAAAGAGGACAACGATGATTCTGCGAAAAATACGACAAGAAAACAACACAAAATGCATAAATGCTCATTTGGGAAGAGAGACAGATTCGGGAGAGCAGGAGGCATGGCTGTGAACCGGACAACTGCAGGAAAATGAGTGTTATGAACTGGACAGCGGTTAGAAAGCTCTTGGGGTGGATTGTACAGCTGCTTGACGGTGCTGGAGACATTGGATGTCATCGAGGAGTGACCTGGTGACGAGGGCAGTGGCAGAAAAAGGACAAGCAGCTGCTAGAAAGTGGGATGAAAGGAGTTGTAGTAGATTGGGACAACAGCAAGCAGGTGGTCATGGGCTGGACAACAACAGGAATTGGTGTCCGAGGGCTGGACAATAGCTGGAATAGGTGCCGGCAGCTGGGCAGCAGCAGGAACAGGTCTTGGAGGGGCTGGTGGCAGCAAGAGGTGGTCTGGAAGGGCCTTGGTGGAACAAGCCTGGAGACCTGGGAGTGGAACGTACAGCCATCGAAAGGTGAGTGCTGTGGATTGAATAACAGTTGGAAGGCGCTTGGGGTGTGAACTGGACAACAACTAAAAGGTGTTGGATATGTTGAACGACAGAAGGGAGGAATGAGTGGCTAGGACGGTGGCTGGAAAAGGACTGGAAGTTGTTGGAAGGCAGCAAAAAAGGAGTTGTAGTGGCCTGGGACAGAAGCAGGCAGGTGGCCGCGGGATGGACGACAGCAGAAACTGGCGTCTGAGGGCTGAACAATAGCTGGAACAGGTGTCGGCGGCTGAGCAACAAAAGGAACAGACCTTGGAAGGGCTGGCTGCTAAAACAGCTTTGGAGAGAAAATTCGTTTCTTACTAATTCAATTTAAGGTGTCTTTACATATAGGAGTCTCACCTCCTCAGATAAGGAAACTAACTAAATATGTTTCAATTATTTCCTATTACATTACAAGACTAATTAAGCAAGATTTGGTACAAATATCAAATAATATAAATAAGGAAAATAAAATGTGTATAAGAGAAAAAACAATAAATCATGTAATTTGAATTATATCTTCCAACACTCCCCCTCAAGTTGACATAAAAATATCTTTTAAAGTCAGCTTGCACACTAAACCGTCGAACTGTTTTTTGTGAAGACCCTTTGTTAAAATATTCGCTGCTTGGTCGTTAGAGGGAACATACACCATGCATATATCTCCTTTGTAAATTTTTCTTTGATGAAATGTTTGTCTATCTCTATGTACTTTGTTCTATCATGAAGGACAGGATTGTGGGCGATGGCGAGATGGGACTTATTATCACAGTACACCTTTATTGGTAGCGGACTATGAATTTTTAACTCCTTGAGAATTCTTTTGAGATCTTCTAATCCATAGAAAACTTCACATATCCTATGAGCCACAGATCTGAATTCAACTTCAACGCTGCTTTTCGCCACGACACTTTGTTTCTTGCTCCTCCAGGTTACTAAGTTTCCTCTTAGAAAAGTGCAGTACCCTGAGGTTGACCTTCTATCTGTAACACTCTCAGCCCAATCTGCATCTGTAAATGCTTCTACCTGTAAGTGCTCATTTTTCTTGAACAATAGTCCTCTTCCGGGCATTTCTTTCAGATACCTAAGGATCCCATAGACAACCTCCAAGTGATGAGTATTTGGAGAATGCATAAACTGACTTACCATGCTAACAACAAAGACTATATCAGGATGAGTGTGTGACAAGTAGATTAATCTTCCCACCAGTCACTGATATTATTCTTTATTGACACCATCTATTTTATTTGTTACTTGTAACATTTTATTTGGTTCAATCGGAGTTTCAGCTGGTTTGCATCCAAGCATTCCGGTTTCACTTGGTAAATCAAGTACAACATTTCGCTGATTAATAAAGATCTCCCCTTAGATCTGACAAACTCAATACCAAAAAAGTACTTCACATCTCCCAGATTTTTAATCTCGAATTATGTGGCCAATCTTTCTTTTAATTTCTCAATTTCCTTGGCATCATCTCCTGTAAGGATAATATCATCGACACAGACAATGAGTATAGCGAGTTTACCGATTTCTGAATGTTTGTAGAACATAGTATGATCAGCTTGACTCTGAGTGTGTCCATATTTTGCAATCACATTTCCAAACCTCTCAAACCAGGCGCGAGGAGATTGCTTGAGCCCATACAAGGATTTATTCAATCTGCACACTTTGTTTCTCCAAACTTCTTCTCAAATCCTGGTGGAAGATCCATGAATACCTCCTCTTCTAATTCACCGTTTAGAAAAAAAGTTTTTAACGTCGAGCTGATGCAAGGGAAAATTACGGTTTGTTGCTATGGACAGTAAAACCCGAATAAAATTGATCTTGGCTACTGGAACGAATGTCTCTTGATAGTCAATTCCGTGAGTTTGAGTGAATCCTTTTGTTATTAATCTTGCTTTATATCTTTCGATACTCCCATCAGCTTTGACTTTAGTACTGAAGACCCATTTACACCCAACGGTAGACTTGTTTCTTCGTAGAGTGACAATTTCCAATGTCCCATTTTTTAAAAGAGCATCAATCTCTTCCTTTACTGCTATTCTCCAATTTAGATTACTAAGAGCTTCCTGTATTGTTCTAGGTTCAGACAGATTAGAAATTTTTGACAAAAAAAATTTATGTTTGTGTGAGATTTTTTGTAGGATAGGTATTTCGAAATGAGATATTTGGTAGTACAAGAACATGTTCCTTTTCTAAAGGCTATAGGAAGATCTATATTCATAACCTCTGAATCTTGAGCTTCTGTTGGTGAAAAAATAAGACCAGGATCGGGAATTACTTGTGTTTCTTAAGGACCATCATTCGGTTCTTAAGATTGGGAGGGAGCTAAAGATTCAATTTGATCCTCTTCCTTTTATGGAGCCTCTTCCAAGAATAAACCAGAGGTTCTGCTATTATATTATGCGGTATTTCTCCCCCTGTATTAGACAAGATAATTTCAGGTGTCCCTTAACTAGGATTCTTCTGGTTTTTATAATTTTCAACAACTATTTTTAGTTTTTCGTTTTCACGGACCTCAGGTGTACTTGCTGTTAGAACAATTCTTGGTAATTGATTAGAAACTTGCAAAAAAATCATCTTTTCCATCTGTATTATACTCCCCCTAAAGTGGATTTTTGTGAAAGAAGGGAATTTTTTTCCATAAAGATCACATCCATACTAATGTAAGTTTTTTTTATGACAAAATTAAAGCATTTGTAACCCTTTTTATTTGAGGCATATCCAAGAAAAATATATTTTTCTGATTTTGGATCCAATTTTGATCGGTATTTACTCAAAATATGAATGAAACATGTGCATCCAAAGATTTTTAAAGGAATATTTAAAGACATTCGTAGATTTAAATAATTATTTTTTAATTTATTTAGAGGAGTTGTAAATTGTAAAACTCAAATTAACATTCGGTTTATTAAATATGATGCTGTTAAAACGTCCCCCCATAAATATTTAAGAACGTTCATTGAAAACATGATAACCCGAGCAACCTCAAATAAATTTCTATTTATTCTTTCAACAATTCAATTTTGTTGTGGGGTGTCACGACAAGTAGATTGATGAATTATGTCTTTGTTTATTAAGAACCCCCCTAAACATTCATTAAAATATTCAGTTCCATTGTCAGATCTAAGGATGCATATTTTATTTTCAAATTGAGTTTCAATCATATTGTAAAAATCTTTAAAAAAATTTTCAACAACTGGTTGTTTGCTTATAAGATAAACCCAACATATTCTTGTGTGATCGTGAATAAAAGTCACAAATCCTCTTTTCCTAGATAATGTTTTGACTTTTGAAGGTCCCCAAACATCACTATGGATCATGTAAAACGGTTTTGAAGGATAGTATGGTTTTGGAACAAAATTTATGCAATGACTTTTTGCCAAATAACACGTTTCACATTGAAGTGAAGTACAATTAACACCCTTATTTAAATAAATGTTTTAAATAAGAAAAACTTGGATGGCCTAGTCTAAGATGCGTATGCTTGAACCCTTTTTTCACTAGGAACAGTCTCCTCAAAGTAGTAAAGTCCTCCCAACTCTTACACTCTCCCAATCATCATCCCCGACTTCTGGTCCTGAAAAACACAAGAAGATTCACAGAAAATTATACGGCAGTTAGAATCCTTTGAAAGTTTGCTGACAGATAAAAGATTACATTTGAGTTTTGGAATATGGAGTACAGATTTAAGACCTATACTCTTGGACAGGTTAATGTTTCATTTTCCAGCAATGGAAGAGAAAGTACCGTTAGCAATACAAACCTTTTCAAGGCTAGAACATGTGATGTATGAATGAAATAAATAATATAAATTTGTCATATGATCAGAAGCTCCTGAATCAATAATCCAAGGGTTTAGTTTTCTACCTGCATGTACCATTGAACAATTTGGAGTACCAGTAGCCAAACTGGGGTTTAACAGATTCAACAGTTGATCCATTTGTTCTTTGCTAAATGGGTTGGTTTATTCAGCAGCAACATTAACAGTAGGTGACTTGCGCTTGTTTCTTGGCTTCCAATCTCCAGGTTTACCGTGGAGGTACCATCAGGTTTACAGCAGGTTTCTTTAGTGTGTCGTGGCTTGTTGCAATGATCATACCACACCCGTGGTTTCTTCTCATTCTTCTGTGAATATGGAACAGTCCGCTTGCTGATATGAGCCTCCGATTGGAATGCTGTCGTCTCAGGTATGCTGGTAGGAGTGGATTTCTTGTTGAGCATCACTCCTCTTTGAGTTTCTTCACGGCGAACTTCTGAGAAAGCTTCATGGGAAGGCATGAGACTTCTCTCAATAATTCTGCCCCTAACCTCATCAAACTCCTTATTAAGTCCAACAAGAAATTTAAAAATTTTATTTGCATCAATAATGGTCTTATACATACTAGCATCATTAAGACACTTTCACTCTTGATCATTAAACAGGTCAAGGTCTTACCATATTCTCTTTAAAGAAATTCTCTTAAAGAATTAAAGTATTTTGTGACAGAGTCATTACCTTGACGAATATCACCAAGTTTCAGGGAAAGTTCATGAACCTGAGATTGGTTACCCATATTCTAATACATTTGGGTCACATTCTCTCAGAGTTCTTTGGCAGTAGAGTAACACATGTAGTTTGCGCCTATCTCTTCTTCCATATAGTTCACCAATCATGTCATTATCATGAAATTTTCTGCATCCCAGGTTGCGTGGGATGGATCTGCAGTGGCTCGCTTACGGACTTCCCTTGTTAGGTAGTCTATCTTCCCTCTTCCTCTAATTTCCATCCTCACCAATTGTGACCATCGTAGATAATTATCACCATTGAGACGGATTGTGGTGATCTGGGCTAGATGATTATCGGTGGTTCTAGAGGAGGGTGGTGCGGAAGCAGATAACAGGGTGGAAGGCTGAGTAGAGATAACATAATCATTTGTATTTTCAGACATTATAAAAAAAGATTGTTCGGTTGCACAGAAAAAAACAGGTCGAAGGTTTCGCGAGTTGCGACTTTGCAGAAAGAAGCTGCTGCGAGAAGCGGCTGTAAATGCTTTCTCGGCGACGGAATCCTCAGCGAATTGCAGAATGAGTTTAGCGAAGCAAATCACAGCGATGCGATCCTCAGCGATGACGCGATGGGATCACGAGTTGCGAATTTGCGGGAAACGAAGCAAATTGCAGCGGAGAAACTTGCGAAACGGGATGTTTTGATTTTTTTTTTTTCATATCTTTACGAATTGGAAGGAAGAAGGCTAAGGTTTTCCAAAATTTTTTTGTCCCGCTCTGATATCATAAAATAGCTTTGGAGAGAAAATTCTTTTCTTCTTACTGATTCAATTCAATGTTTCTTTACATATAGGAGTCCCTCCTCAGATAAGGAAACTAACTAAATATGTTTCAATTATTTCCTATTACATTACAAGACTAGTTAAGCAAAATTTGGTACAGATATCAAATAATATAAATAAGGAAGGAGAATAAAATCTGTATAAGAGGAAAAATAATAAATCCTGTAATTTGAATTAGATCTTTCAATAGTTGCAGCAAGAGGTGGTCTTGAAAGGGCCTTGGTGGCAGTCAGAACAAGCCCGAAGACTTAGGCGGCGGCTGGGAGATGATCGACGGTCACTGCGAGGAGGAGTCTGGTGTGATCTGCCATCAACGGGAGGTAGCAGGGCAGGTCGACAGTGAAAAGAAAGGCGTTGGAAGTAGATGGCAACAATGATGATGATTTGAGACTGTTGAAATTGGAGCCAGAGGGGTTGCGGAAGGATAAATGTCTCTTTGGGTTCAAGCTACAGGCGAAGCACCACCTAGACCCTTAGAGACGATCACCAACTCGGATGAGTTACAACTGGAGCACATTCTCATCGTCGGGTACAACCACCGGAGGGGAAGAATGCCTCAAAGGCAGCAACTGAAATCAACAATCATGAAAATTGTCCTCCCCTTAGCAAACAAAATTATAATCGCCCTATTTATTTGTATGTGTTTTTACTGTTTCCCAGCTTTCCTTTCAAAAAAAAATAAAATTTTATGGTTTTTTCAAATATTAAATGCAAGAAAAGAAATAAAATATAATATATGTATGCATATGAAATTCACCTTGAGGACAATGTCAATATTATTAGTTTCATGTGGTGAGTGATAGAACAATGCAGTTGGAGGGACAACCTAGACCATTTCCATGCCTTGTCTATTCTTATGTCTTTTCGACAAGTTAATTTTTATTTTGCTCTTCAGGAGCTCAATAGAGTTGCCCATTTTTGTGTTCGAATAACTCTTTCTCATAACTTTTCTTCTACTTTAGTGCCTGAATCTTTAGAGCTTTTTGCCACTCTCTGAGATGACAGGGCCTCATTTGACCATGCATAAGGACATGTTTTTTGTATTTTTCAACTCTTTTTTACGACTATTGTGAAATGCACATTTTTAAGGATGGTATTGACATGAAAATGTAATGTATCTCTTCAAAAAAATGAAAATTAAAAGATTAAACAGATATTTTTTAAAATATACATTTAATCAGTTACTCTCAATAATGAAAATATAACATAAATAAATAAAAATAAATGAAAATAATTTCTTTTACATCGCATTCTTTTACTGTTTACATTTTTTTTATAAAATATTTTAACATGAAAATTATTTTAATTTAGAAATATTTTTCCACTGAATAATTTTCTCAAACATGTTGCTAAGAACCAATTATTAGTTAGATGGACTCTAGAAAGTATGTGTACTTACGCAAATGAGCACAGATTAATAGGTATTATTTGCTAGTTTTTATTTTCTGTTAGTTGTAAATATTTAAAAATTTGTACGACCAGGTTGTAGTTTTAAATTTTATAAATAGAAAAACACTTTTATGTTTTGAATTTCATTTTAATTATGAAATGAAATTGTTAGATAGTTTTCCTATGCCTGACTGAAAACTCCCGCCTTGGTAATTCCAAGCTCCCGGGCCAAGTCGTGACAATATCCCTTTTTCAGAAATTAGTAATAGTGATATTTTTTATGTGATAAGAAATATTTGAGTTTTATAAATGTAAAAATCAAAGTTTACGTTTTAAATCTATAAATACATAGGAATTCTGTGGTCCATACATAAATGCCTCTTTATTCTTTATACTTCAATAATTGAAAGAACCCACTATCTGACCTTTATCTCCAATGCTTGCAAGAACAGAATAATATGCACAAGCCAACACCCCCATCTTACCCGGAGTAGATGTAGGAAAAAGTCCCACCAGCAAAATTAGGCGATGAATTTGGAGGAAGCAAAGGAAAGAAAACTTTTACAATGGCAGTTCCATTGTTGATCATGATTCCCACTTATATTACTCTTTCTCATCTAAGTTCTTCCCGCCCTTGGCTAACAACCATAACATGAGTTAGAATGACTCTACCCTGCTTTAGTTGTCTTCTCTTAAATTTTATTTTCATTTTTTTTATTAGTTTTTTTAGTATTAGAATATGGTTGCAAGTGAATAAATCAAAATTAGAGATGAAGAGATGTAATATGATCTTATGTTTAAGATTTAATAGCAAGTAAAGTGCCAAAATAGTCCCTCAACCATTTAAATTGGGATTCATTTTTGTCCAAGAGTTTATAAAAATGTTAAATTAGTCCCCAATTTGGGGGCTAAAATGGTTCTCACTCGACACTGTTTCAACCCATACTAAAAGAGTCGGGAGATTAAAGTAACACTTTCATAAACTCTCGGACAAAAATACTCACACACAAGAAATCAGGGGACCATTTTGACTCTTTTCTCATTTAATAATGATTGATATTCCATATTTCATAGGTCACGATGACCAATTAAATTTATTGACATATTTTTTGGGCCTCTCTTATATTACCAGATCAATCATATAGTAATTTCTCAAAAAAATAAAAAAATAAAAATAAAGATGGAAGATGCAATTATTGCCTGGCTGAATCCAATATAACTTTTTTTCTTGAAAGCTATAACAAAGACCTCAAGAACACATAACGCCATTGAAGTAAATTCTGGGGGCATTTACATACTTCACACGCAATTCTTATATATTTACATATCTCACACCTAGACTTTCATATTTACACACATAGCACTCAATAAAGTTGCATGAACAACATGCAAATCACTATTCCTATATATGATTCTCACCATGATTATCGAACAATGTTAATGTGCATGGATGTTTCTTGTGGTCATAAGGATCCAAGGTATGCAGGAGAGGAGAAAATTTTATAGGAGAAACATTTATGATTTGAACTTCAATAAACAACTGAAATAAAATCTACATGCAAATCATAAAACAGCAACAAAATTCATAGATGGATTACCTGGCCTACAGTCAACAAACTTTCATGTGGAAGATTAAACACCATACTGTTCTCCCTGCAACCTCTTTTAAGAAATGCATAAACATAATCAACAGCAATCCTTTTGAAAATATTTGAATTTCTCTGAGCCCTCACCCTTGTGTTACCCAGAATGTGCACCACCCCTGCTTCCTTGCATCTGGTTAAGATATCAAGCTCATCTTCGCTACCCGTTCTGGTGTCCGTAGAGAACTCTGTTATATCACTATTGTGCTCTAATGACTGTACAGGAATGGAGTCCTGCAATGAGATGTTTGTCACTTCCACAAGGGAGCACAAATCATCCTCATACTCAGCCTTAACCAGATCAAAAGAATTCTCATTCTGCTGCACCGAAAAATCACAATCATCCAAATCTGAGTAACTCGTAGATACTTCACGATGATGAACAAAGACAACAATGCTATCAAACAGCATTTTCTCAAAGTCATCATCCTTTTTGTGCAGGTCTTTGTATCCATACCTCACGACGCAACGAAATATATGAAAGTTCTTTGGGCCGATTCTCTTCACTAGGAAGCGCTCCTCCAAGGGAACACGGTAAACAGGAAGGTACTTGACACAAACAAAAACAACAACAGAATGGAGGGCTGGAAGGTTTGTAATAAGGTGTGAGAAGATGCGAGGTAATCCGCTCGGAAGTTCTGTGTATATAAATCCGATGCCAGGAACACGAACGAGGCCGAGGCTGGAACTCAGGCCATGGATCCAAGCCATTGAGACCCTGGAGTGCATCTCGAACTCGTAGCGCTTTACTGTAACATAATGCCAATCATACATGATGAGGAAAAAAACAGCTGCGATGACAAGTGGGACCCATCCACCTTCATCAACCTTGAACAAAACAGCAGAGAAGTAAGCGAGCTCGACAAAAAGGGAGAGACCAGTGAAGAGGATGATGAGGATCCAGTGGCTTCTCCAAACCAAGAACATTATAGGGACCATCAACAAGGTTGTAACTAACATGACTATCACAGCAGCAGTTCCTGGTAAGAGAATAATTAAGCTTTTAGTGTAAAAACAAGTGATTTATTTTAGGGGCATTTACACATATGCCACCCAACTCCTATGTATTTACATATGTAACACCTGACAAAAATTTTATATTTTACATTTATAACACTCAAATCTTCATAATACATAAAAAATACCACAGTTATAACTTTTGAGTGAAATACACATTTTCATGCACAGGTAAGATGGTATATAGGTAAAAATAGAAGTTTAGGCATTAGATATGTAAATGTATAGGAATTGAATGGTATATTATTCTACACATCTAAATTATTTTCAGAAATTTATTTAGATTTATTTTCTATTTATATTTTTTTCCTAATTTATAATAAAAAATAATCATGTGATAAAAAAATATTTCACATAAAAACCGATTACTAATATTTTCAGAAAGTTATGCATGCTTAAATTTTATAATTATATAATTAAATATTATTTATTAGACAATCATGCTTAGTTATATAAATAAAAGTTCATTAGGTTAGTCTTTATGCATTATTTTATATTTTTAGAATAGCAATTTTTTTTAATTTTTAAGATAACTAACTCATCCATTTTTCTTTTAAAAAATATTTTTTATATTTTTAATATTTTTTAGCTCATTTGATATATTTAAGAATTCAAGATAATCATATAATATATAAGATTAATGAAGCCACTACATTACACTAAATGAATTTAAGCTTAATTGATATATTTATCAAATTCAATGATTTGTTTACATATGATTTCATATATTATATTATATACTTTCTATTAAAAAGAAATTCATTATCCTTTTTTAAATCATTAGCTCTAGCTCCGCTAGGGCTTCCTTCGGTCGCAATTGATTCTACCGTTCTACCGCCGCTGGAAGAGAAAATCTCGCATCGTTGACTCTCGCTCCAGCGTCTACATCTACGTCGACGTCGACGTTCGCACTCCCTGTTACGACTCGCGTCGCTATATCCATTGCTCACGTCATCGTTCGCACCTGCTCTGCTCGACGTCGTCTTCTTCCACGCTTCTGTCGCTCGCAGCTGTTGTCTGCGCCCGATTCTTCTGCTCCTCCTTCGCGCTGCTTAGCGCCCAACTACGAAACCGCGGCGTCTTCCAACTTCTGCATCGTTTCCTCTGCGCCATTTCTGTGGTTAGTTTTTTCTGCCTCGTCTAGCTACGGTTTGATGAGATTGCCGCTGCGGTTTTGACATCTGTGGTGTCTTTTGCGCAGCTTCGCCCCGACTCGTTTTTTTTTGCCGTCGGGCCGACTTGCACGACTTTTCTTTGCTGTGATGAAGCTTCCCCCTTCGGTTGAGCCCGCCAAAACCTCTTTTGTCCACATTGTGGTTAATCCTCATTGGGCGACGACAGTTGTCTTCCCCTCAAGTTATAAAGAGAATCGTGATAGTACATGTGACTGCCCATTGATTAAGAATGCAATGAGAAAGAGTGGGAAAACAACACTATTTTTCTCTGAGTCAGAAATTTCAACCTTGACTGACAAATTCAAATTTTGAGGGGAGACCCCCAGCCATGAAAGTTATCAGGAAAAGTTTTGATGACCTCAAATTAGCAGGAAAGTGGAAAGTGGAGCTCAGAGATGGGAGAAATGTTTTGATTCAGTTAACCGTGCCTAAAGACTACACTCGTATTTTCTCCAAAAAAATATCTTAACATTGTTGGTAAACCAATGAAGCTAGTCAAGTAGTCTCCTGATTTTGACCCTAATCATGAACATCCTATTGTATCGGTATGGTTTATGGTTTAGTCTACCTAGTCTCAAGCTGCACTTTTTTCATCATCAGGTTCTCTACTCTATTGGTGTCATATTTGGGGACCTTATGAAACTAGATCTACCCACTTTCAACCTTACCAGACCTTCTGTGGCCAGAATACTTGTGGAAAGAGATATTATTTTGTCTGTCTCGTTGGGCACAATGCAAAATGGAGATTGGCAACAAATTGTCATGGAGCATAAATCTTCTTATTGTTCTCATTGTAAGATGTTTGGGCATACTCTTGATAAATGTCATAAGTTTCACCCTAATTTAAAATCTAAAGATCAAGTGAATAAGGATGGTTCTAAGGATATATTTGTATCACCTGGAGAGAAAGCTACCACATGACAGATTTTAGTGTCTGATTCCATTGCCCTGCCGTTACTGTTACTGCGAGTGATGTGATGCTGACACCTTCAAACCCATAGAAAACAATACTGATGGACTATTAACTACAAATGATAGTGTTCAGACTGATAATCAGGAGAGCCTCATAGCTCCACTTCTTCAGGAAGTATCCGGTGTAGGGGCAACTCATACTTCACATATGCTAGAACCTATTATGGGTACTACGGTTGGTATTCCTTCTGCTTCAACTCTACCACCCCATCAGACTGATTCTTCGGATGAGGAATGACAGGTATATTCCAGGAGGAAGAAGAATAATGGAGAGACACTCATCTTACCAATTTATTAGCTGGCTCCTTCTCTAGAACTAGAGGCAGAGGCAAGGCCAAATTGGGTCGCTTTCTAGCCAGCTGATACTATATACTTCAGCACTTTTAGGCTTTTTCTTTTACATCTCTCATGTATTTTTCTATATTTTCTAGTTTTGGAACTATTTGTTGTTTTTGTGTGGACAGGGTGTCATGCTTGGGCCCTCTCACACATTGCATCTGTATCTTTTTTTCTATTTAATATATTAGCCTTTTTTTGGGCTTTCAAAAAAAAAATCATTAGCTATTTTCACCCAATCTTAGTTATACTTACATTTCGGATTGTACATATGATTCACCCAAAAATAACCTATAAGAACTAATTTTTGTAACCACTAGAGAGACCTTTGAATAAAATTCTTGAGGATTTTTTTTAAGCATGATTCATTCAAAGATAGAATATAACAATTAGTTTTTATAGTCATCGGAGATAACTTTTGAGGTAATTTTTGAGGAATTTTACACTACTTATAGATGTTTCCTTTGTCATTCATAAGGCTATAAATAGAGAATAAAATAACACGAAAACATGCAAGCATATGAATTGGAAATGTGCTCAAGGGTTTTATTTCTTTAAGAAAAAAAGTGCATAATAGTAAAGTTTTTCATCCAATCAAATTTTCTTGAAGCCCTATTTTAGTGATCTCTCTCTCTCAAGCTTACAATCATTTGTAGGGATTGGTTATTTTATTAGTAGGTGATACCCACAGAATCACCACCACAGATCAAGACAACTTTGGCTAGAAAACTCTATTTTGTTTGTAGTACTTAGTTGCCTAGCATGTAAAAAGTTTAGTGTTTGGGTTGTAGTCGAACGTGGAGTGTGAGGTTATAAAAGTCCTTTCACCAGCTTGTTAACTAAAAGTTGGGCTTGTTTTATAAAGTGATACCAAAGTTAGCCCAAACCACAAAGAAATACATATATTATTGTTGAAATTCAAATGGGATACAATGACGACTCTTCAAAACAAGGAAAGAAATGACAAAAAAACACAAACAACACCATAGACCAAGGACAACGGGGCTAGATAGAGGTTGGACAACAAATAAGGGGGTGGTTGGACGCTGCGGTTGCCGAAATGGTGAGATGGCATCAACGGAAGATGTGTTGAGGGGATGGTAGCAACAGATTTGTGCTGGTGGCAGCAAGCAGGGAGGTAGTAAAGGAGTTTCAGCAGCAGGTTAGTGGAGAGAGCGGAGGGAAACTGTTGGTTGGATGGTGGGAGAGCTGGTGGAGGCAAGCAGGGAGATAGGAAAGGAGTTTCGGGGGTGGCGGGGGGGGGGGGGGGGGTGGGGGGAAGTTGGTGGTGCGGCGGTTGGTTGGATGGTGGGAGAGCTGGTGGCAACAAGGGGAGAGGTAGGGAAAAAAGTTTCAGCAGCAGGTTAGTGGAGTTGTATGGGGCCGCAACAAGAACAAGAGGGAGGACTAAGGTTGGCGACAAGGAAAACAGGAAAAGGGCGGGCTACAGATGGAAGGGAAGCAAGCGGGGCAAGGACTTAGGCTGGTGAAAGGGCGGGGCTATAGATGGGGGAGGG
>NW_018217944.1:84438-115347 GCF_001263595.1 Phalaenopsis equestris | reverse complement strand
GTGGCGGCAAGCGAGGAGGTAGGAAAGGAGTTTCAACAGCATGTTAGTGGAGCTGTATGGGGCCGCAACAAGAACAAGATGGAGGACTAAGGTTGGCGACAGGGAAAACCGGAAATGGGCGGGCTACAGATGTAAGGGCAGCAAGCGGCGCAAGGAATAGTGCGGGATGTAGGATGATAGTCAACATCTCGGAGCAAGATACAGTCGGAGCACCACCTGCCCTTGGAAACAACCCAAGGTAGATAAACCAAACATCAATAACTGTCCTAATAGAAAACTCAATTAAAATTGAACCACAACACAAGAAAAATACATACATACATACATACATACATACATACATACATACATATATATATATACATACATACATATATATACATACATACATATATATATATATATATATATATATAGGGAAGGCCCCTCCCCTTGGGCGGCAACCCTAAGCCATAAACATGGACCAGCCGGCTCTGCTCCTTTCTTGGTTGATCCAATTCAGCTGAATCGGCTTGTTCAGCTCGGGTCATTAAGTTTGGTAGAAAAATTCTAATTTGAATCTGAATTAAGCATAGATACAAGCCATTTGGGCACCGAAACACATTAAAACCTTTTGAATCTAAATCCTTGTAGATTAGAAATTTTTCCTTGCATGATTATATATGCCGACCCCAGTTTGTGGGACAAAAACTTGTTGTTGTTGTTGTTGTTGTATGCTTAATTAAATTGTTTGAACTTGAATGTTCATTTGGCAATTCATATCATAGTTGCTTCTGCACTAAGTTTGTTAGTTTTGTCCCAATTTATAATGACCAGCTAAAAATTATTTTTTACATCACTATTTATCTTATTATTTCTATATTTGTGTTTGGACAATTATGAAGTTAGTGCTTAGTGCATTAATTAATTTAGCTAGTATAGTGGAGTTATCAATGTGATAGGGTAGGTGTAGCTCCAGTGACGGACAAAATTAGAGAGAGTCGTCTTAGATGGTTTGGTCATATTAAACGTCAACCATCTGATGATCAAATTAGGAGAGCAAATATTTTAGATTCGACTTATGTTAAGAAAGACAGAGGTAGACCTAAGACCCTAAGAAGACTTGGGCTTATTGTATAAAAAATAATCTTAATTTATTAGAACTAAATGAAAATATGACACTAAATAGGACGCAATGGAGAAAAAGGATTCATGTAGCCGCCCCACGTAGTGGGTTTAAGGCTTTGTTATTGTTGTTGTGGTGGTGGAGTTATCAATTCATATTGTGCTCAATAGTTAAAACACTCACTCGGTTTACCATTTAGACTGCAACTTAGTTTACTTACATGATATCACATTTATAAGACTAAATCAATTGAATATAAAAATGGACATTAATGTTATTTAGTATAATTAATTTAATTGGGTTAAACACATAAATACTTGAGTGTTCGCCAATCAAAACATGCATATCTTTTTTCCTACATTCTTCATTTGTATTGGTTTAATTTATTGATTTAACAGCAAAATTTCTAGCTTTTGTGAGTGTTTTATTGTCAAAATTTGAGTTGGCATAACTAAAAAAAAAAAAAATCAAGATGCGTATGCCCATAAAATTAAACCCCTGCTTGATGCACCTTACCAATGCAACATGACCAAGGGACCCTAGCAGCATGACTTCTCTTATTGTGATAAAAGCATCACCGGAATTATCCAAACTTCATGTTTCTTTGCCAACCTAACAACTCCTACATACATCCAGTCATGTAAGGCTTATAAGAAAGCAGAAGCCTGATAAGGATAAATTTAAGATTTCAATTTAAAATGAAATGAAACAAATTTATCAGATACAGAAGCAATAAAACAGTTAATGAGAATGAAGCACTTAGGAGTCCGTTATGAAATTTTTTTATCCTTTCCATCCCTTCGGAGCAATTTCTATAATTGTAACAATTATCTGAAAAGGCAAGCAATTTTTTATCGCTAGTAAAACTTCTTCTAAAAGCTTCTTCGAAAGAGAGTGCATGAAGGGGAGGAGGGAGGGAGTAACATAGATGATAAGCATTCTTACCATATGCATTGCCAATATGATTTTGATTTTTGAAACCAGCAGAAACAGCTATGCATAGAATCATCATAATCCAATTAATGTCGGGAATATATATCTGTCCGAGAAAATTTTCTGATGTATGAACAACCTTAACTCTTGGAAAACATCCAAGAGCAAGCGCCTGCTTGATAATTGAAAATGTTGCTGATACTGTGGCTTGGCTAGCAATAATGGCTGCAGCTGTTGCAATCACAAACATAGGCCAGTATACACAATCTGTAATTCAGGAAAAAAAAATTATTATTATTTTTCAGATGGAAAGTATAATTGCTTCAAGCTAGAAGAGCTGAAACCGACCTGGAATTGACCGATAAAATGCGTCGAATACCTGATCTTGGTGTTGGATGATGTAAGCCGCTTGCCCTATGTATGCCAAAAGAAGGCATGGAAACACAACAAAAGAAAAAGCAATCTGCAAAAAATAGTTACATGCTAGAGTAACAAATTGTTACAAAACTGATGCAATGAAAAGTAAAAGATGAAAAGAGAATAACACGGAACTATGCGAAAAACCTCAGACAAGAAAAATCATGTGCAGATGAGAAGACGATTCACCGCACACAAGGAAAATTACAGTGAAAAACAAAAAGTGGAGCAGGAGCGGTTGGTTCTTTATGTATATCAAAACCTAGTGGAAATAACATGCATGATACATTTAAGCATATACAACGCCCTAATAAATTGATCTTAAAAAACATAACAATTTCTCCGCTACCACCATAAATCCTCCAAGAAAAAAATTTCTCATAATTTGGTTGGGTCATAGATGTCGCACCACACACTTTTCAATCCAAGGTTAACACAATTTGGGTCACAAATTCTAACACAGAAGAATTTGGAGTAAAGATTGCTAAAAAAGTAAACCTGAATAGCAGGAACTGGGAAATTACATAGGTCAGCAAATAATGCTTCAGATCCTGAAAAAAAAATTAATGAAATAGTCCATGTTAGAATCTCCTTCATAGACAAGAAGTCTATTGGCCAAGAGAAATCAAGTTTTATAAATTGTTGAGATGCCAACCTGTGATGCTAAGCATAATCCCACTAAGGAAAGTCCAATTCTGGCGGCCACATTTAAAATACTTAAATATATGAGCTGGATTGAAGGCTTTAAGAACTGAACTGTCATACTTCCATAAGTTAAATGCCCCTATGAATCCTATAAACAAAAACCAGAGGAGAACAACCGGAGCAAATACCCAGCTAACTCTGTCTGCACCATAATGTTGCATGCTAAACAAACCAATTAATATAATCACTGCGACCAGTATAACAACATCTGTGACATTGAAATTGACAGTATAAAAACCATCAGCTATGAATAACCAGCAAATATGCCAATATTGCACTTATTCCAATGGAACTAATGTACATCTTGTACTATGCTTGCCGGTAATAGTGCACATTATGCTAAATACAAAGAATGCAAATTTTGCATTATCTTTAGTGATATCAGAATTAGCCCAAAACAACAATAGAAAAATAAAAAAATATTTCTGAATTCAAAATTAGGAAATACAATCTCACAAACGGAAATAGGAATAGCAACAGACATGACACAATAATCTCAAACTAGGTTGGATTTCAAAGCGGTGGTGACAATCAGCGAGGTTTTGGTCCTTCGGAGAGGTAGCAAAGGGTTGGTGAAAGACTGGAAGGCGTGGCAGCATCAAAAGTGTGCTGGTAACTGCAAGGGCGAGGTGCAACAATCTCAAACTAGGTTGGATTTCAAAGCGGTGGTGGCAATCGGCGAGGGCTTGGTCCTTCGGAGAGGTGGCAAAGGGTTGGTGAAAGACTGGAAGGCGTGGAAGCATCAAAAGTGTACTGGTAACTGCAAGGGTGAGGTGCGAAGCTGCAGGAGCAACAAATATAGTTGCTGTCCTGGGCAGTGGTCGCAAGAAAGAGGGGGCTAGACAGCAGCGAGATGGCTGGGAAGGGATCTCCTGAGTTGCGATAGCAAGGGAGGATGACGGTGGCAGCAAAGGAAAGGAGTTGCGGCAATGACGACAAGCTGGAATTAGAGAAATGGATGGTCGGGCGGTTGTAACAGCAAAAAACAGCCGAGAACAATTGTTTTCAGGCGGCTGCAGTGAGCGGGAATCTTGACGACAAGTATGAGGAATGTGAGGGACTGCCAGACAGCAAGAGGACAGCTGTCCGGGGCGGCGGTAGCGAGGACAAGTGGCTGAATAGAAAACTGCATGGAAAACAACAATGTACGACTGTTCGGGGGCAGCTGCAGCAATGGAGGGCATTCGGGAGCCACGTGGGGATAATGCGGAAAGGAATTGGGAACATAATCATCACCTCAGAAGCAAGATACAACCGAAACACCACTCAAACCCTTAGATACAACCCTCGAAGAAAGAAAAAAGATGTTGGCGACTATCTCGACAAAAACTCACGCAAAAGCTAAACCCTAAGCCATAGAAGGCCCAGCCCATCTCTCCAATGTCTGAACCAATTCAGTCCAGGTAGAGACACAGCAGTTGCCGCGCCACTGTTGACACTTGACACCACACGTTATATACCAAGCAAAAAATGTTCCTTAGACCCCTATAATAGTAAATCTCACCATATGAAAATGTACAAAAGATTCCCTAGGTGCGATTTTCTGCATCACTTGCATAAATTAAAGCATATTAAAGGAAAACATCATCATTAGCTTTATCTCAATTACTTGGGTTCAGCTTTGTGAATCATCTTTCTGCATTATTTCTTATTGAGTGTTACATGACAACTTAATAATATCTTGTGAAAAACCTTTTATACAGCTTCATCCATGTTATATTAGTCTTGTGATTTTCTGCATCACTTGCATAAACTAAAGCACATTAAAGGAAATCATCATCATTATCATCATTAGCTTTATATCAATTACTTGGGTTCAGCTTTGTGAATCATCATTCTGCATTATTTCTAATTGAGTGTTACATGAAAACTTAAATCTATCTCGTGAAAATCTTTTTATAAAGCTTCATCCATTTTATATATAGTCTGGCCATTTTCCTTACACTTAAATGATCACTATACATATCTATGTTACATATCTAAGACACCAAATTTATTTCCTGTTGTTTATATTCATTAAATGCAACATCCGCCGATTAATATAATTATTCTTCAACATGCATTTTCCAGCTTTATCCACTCATACATCATAACAATCTCATTTTTGTCACAATGAACTTTAGCATCAACAATTTTATTGCCTGACATTAGGATCCAATCAAAATAACCAATATAGTTGCAGATTAAATATAACTTTAAATCTCCATGATATTATCCCATTACATAATATCCCTTCGTTACAATTTAACAAATCAATTCTAGAAGTTATAACCAGATTTATATCACACTTCTCTTTGTATACTAGATCCAAAAATAGAACTTCATCATCTAATAATATTGATGGTTCACCCACTAAAATAGCATAATCATATACTCGAACATTGCTCTATCAATCCTAAGCAATTTATCTCCCAAACATCCTCTTCATTGTTACAACTTTTTTTAATATTTCATATGTGAAAAGCATACACTGAAACAGCTCCCTTTAAATAATTTTTGTAAGAACTTTTACAGTAAATACAAAAAAGTATGGACATAATATTGATCCATATAACACTACTCCATAAATTTTTTTTATCGCAAGAACTAATTATAATACCAGTCAATGCTTTATCATATATACTTCGATAACTTGCATAATTTAAGTAAATGGCATTTTTTTCTCAATGCGCTTAAACCAATTCTTGTTATAATTGATCATGCCAAATCAAGATCAATAAAAATCACATGAAGATCCATACTTAACAATCTATAATTTTGATTAAGTATCTTCGCATAAAAATCACTTCATAGTAGATCTTCCTGGCATCAACCCAAATTGATTATATGATACCAATATGATTTTCTGAAGTATGTAATCTATCATCTCCTTATCTCTCTCTCTCTCTCATGAGCTCGATTCTACTATACTTAGCTTAATTATGAACACGTCTTTCCTCCCAAAATATTTTATCTCCAATCATTTAGCATCATCAAAATCTTTATATATATATATATATATTAAAAAAGATTGGTCAGAAGCTATGATACGAGCCCCCAACCAACCTCAAGTGCCTAACCACTCAATCTCGCACGGAGGCAGACTCGAACCCGTGACTCCAGAAGAATTAGAACTGACTTTGCAATATATATATATATATATTTAAATTCATTGCAATATCACCTACAACTCTCCATATCTCAATATCAAAAGTATATGGTTATGTTAAAAATCCAATGGCATAAATCTTACCATTGCTAACATTGGGCTGGTTCACCTTGATTCCACCAGTTGCTGAGAGAACTGCCAAAAGATACCATAGAATTCACACATCAGAAAAGAAATGCAAGAAGTTGCATCAATAATGGCTATTTCAGAAATGGAAAGCAAATCTTCTAATCCATTGTGACGGCATATTAAAAAAAAAGGAAAAAAATTAAGAAAATAATTTTTCTTAATCTTGTAAGTTGAAATGAAGATAAAAATAAAGATTAATAAAATAGGCAGATGATAGGATAGTAGAAAAGGTAAACCTGCAGCATAAGAGTCAGGTTGAGGAAAATTATACCTGAAATAGCTGGAGTAAGCACACCATCACCTATGGCTGTACAAGTCCCGATAAGAACTAGAACAAGAATAGCTTTTCTCTTGTATGCATGAGCCTCTAAACAGTTCTTAAATTTGGCTGGCAATGAATTCTCTTCATACGTTCGGCAACTGTATGTTGTTAGTTTTTCATCTGATCTGTGCTGGTTGGGAATGTCATTGATTTTTGCATGCCGGCAAAGTAGTGAGTATAGAGCAAAAGTTCCCCCTATAAAAACAAAAGCAGAACTTTCCTAAGTAGCTATAAATGGATGGGGCATTTACATACATACCACTCAATTCTTATGTATTTACATATCTAACACCTAAATTCTGCTTTTACATTTGTACCAACCAAATCTTTCAATCACAGTTTTAACTTTTAAAAAATGAAATACATCTTTCCATGCATTGCTAAGATGGTATGTATGTAAGAAATTGAAGTTTAGGTGTTAGATATGTAAATAGAGTTAGATATGTAAATAAATAGATAGGAATTGAGAGGTATGTATGTAAATCTTCCTAAATGGATTTATTGGCTTTGCATTCAACACTAAGTAGCAACACTCCACAGTTAATCGTTTCAGAATAATGTTGATTGGAACGTGAAAGAAAAATCAACAGTAGTTAATCATCCATATTCATAGTTAATAGAATCTCATCATCTAAGCCAATTTTACGATGTAACTTACAACATGGTGGCTACAAGAAGTTAGCAGTTGAAATATTTTAGCATCAATAAAATATTAAAGCAAATAAAAATGCCAAAAAAGATGTTCATCAAGCTAATTCAATAATTTACCAAAAAATAAAATAAAACTTTTACATAGCAAAATGACCACAAATTTAATTGGTTGCTGCAAAACCATTTCAGTTGCATCCAAAGATCAGCGAAATAAGAAAAAATAAGTTATATCCCAATTTCTTTGTTTAATTGGAAGACTAGGGAAACCATATGGTGACACTGGCACCAATATAATAGTCATTTAATTAATGAACAGGTTGAATAATTGTTGTTATATTATAATAATAATCGAATATATACTGAATAATTGGAGTAAATTCATGGCCATTCACATGCATGGCGCCAAAAACATAATAATTCCCATATTTCATTATCCAACATTCCAACAACCATATGTTCACACAACCACAAACAACATTAAGTTGCAAAATAAGCAGATGAACTTTATTGACCATAACTTGTTATTTTTCTAGTTTAGAATACTATCAGTAAGATAATAAGTAAATGTGGCCATAATCTTAAATATTTCAAGAATTTATAATGTTCATTTTATTGGTCATTAACTCCTACAACTTTTGTATTATTAAATTACAATTTTAAGAAAGACATTACATTTGAGGAGCATAATAAACAATATAATGAGGTACGTTATACATTAATCTTAAAAAAGTGAAATGGAATTATGTTGATATTTGTATCTAATGTAGGGTTCTAGCTATAAATAGAAGAAGTTTAGGGGTGTTTATTTTTAAATGTTGCGTGGCTCTATATAAGCCAAAGTATTAATGAAATGAGAAAGTTTTTAATTGCAAAATCATTTTTCAATTTGATATCAGCGCCCTAACCTTCTGACCAGCTGCTTGATCATCGGGATCGTGATCGGCGTCGTTCATGTAGAGACCAGCAACTCCGTTTTTTCTTCCTTCTTTGTCGCAGCGAAGCAGTCATGACCAGAGCAGAAGGAAGGACAAATGAAGTTGTGGTGTGACAACAAATCGACTATCAACATTGTTAACAACCAAGTGCAACACGATAGAACTAAACATGTGGTAATTGATAGATTCTTTATTAAGGAGAAGCTAAATAATGAATTATTGGAACTAAGTTATGTAGCTACTGCAGAGCAGGTGGTAGATTGCCTAACTAAAGGACAAGCTCTGTGGAGTCAACTAGATTATGTGAAAAGATGGGCTTAGTAAATATCTTTCGCCGAGCTTGAGGGGGAGTGTTGAGATTTATATCTAATGTAAGGTTCTAGTTGTAAATAGAAGAATTTTAGGGATTTAATTGTAAATATTGTGTGGCTCTATATAAGCTAAAATATTAATGAAATAAGAAATTTTTTAATTGCAAAATCAGTTTTCAATTAATTAGCTCAAAAGAAGATGCACCATAATGATGGGCAAGATAATAAACAAAGAAGAAGAGATTGAGACCTCACCATAATTATGGGCATCATTATAGAAAAATCATAACCGAAGGTTTCACCAATGAAATCATCATCCTCAAAATAAAAGAAAAAAGCATGTCGCCATCATTCCCCCTGCTTTCCTTATCCTTACAAAAACTTGCCTATCCCTTTCTTATGTTCTTTTACACCTTCTAGGAGCCTTAGAAATGTATATCTAGTATCAGAGTCCAACAAACCCTAAATTTTTAGGAATTTGTCCTTCCTACACCTAAACCAAGACTCCATAAAACCTAACCTAACACCCTCACCAATAAAACTTTTCTATGCATCATCCACCTAGCCCTTAACCCGAAACCATATTTTTCTTTTGCGTCAAAACTTCAATTGGAAGAATAAGACGTCATGCTACCAAAGAGAAACCATTAACGTGGGTGTTTAGGAGCTCACAATGGAAGACATGCAAAGTGAAATCTTTCAACTAAAACAAAGGCTTGACGCCTTTGAAAGAAAACAACCCAGTAAGATCACCCATAGCCATAACGATGACTCACCAAATGGAGAAGAAAAATAAATCCCTTATTAGAAAATCATTAATGATGAGGAACTAATACCTTGTAGATTTGGTATGAAATATTAGTGGGGAAGCCAAACAATTGAGTAAAGATTGACTTACCTGATTTTAATTGGCACATGGATCCAAACAAATTCATTAAGTGATTCCAAATAGTAGAACATGTTTTTGAGCACAAGGACGTTCCGCCAAATAGAAGGGTCAAGCTAGCAACTATTAAGTTAAGGAAGAATGCTTCTTTGTGATGAAAAAACTTGCAGCGTTTACGCCAGCATGAGAGAAAAAATAATATCACTTTCTGGTACAAAGATAAAATGAGAGATGCAACGCAAGTACCTACCTACACATTATAGATAAGACATGTGACGCGGGAGCTTTCCCGCACAGAGTTTTCAAAATATCATAGCTGCTACAGTACTATGGGATTCAATATTGTGGGAGATGTGAAATGGGCCACCGAAATAATCTCATTTTCCTTTTTTATGCTCTCTTTCATACTATCTTTCATTTCTTTTTAATAATTTCCTATAGATGTGTTTTATTAGAGTTTGGAAGTCAGTTCTTATAGAGTTTTCTATCAAGATAGCTACAACATCCTTGGTTTCCCCTTTTAAGACTGTATCCAAAGGCGAGAAGGTGCTTCAATTGGAAGTTGTCTAAGGTGGTGATCTCCTTCCAAGGCATTGAGTGGTGCTCCGATTGTAGCTCGTTCACTATAGGGTATTTATTTTTACCCAACTCCTCCACGACCTTTCCAGCTCCGCCATTGCCTTCCCCTCCCTCCACTTCATTGCCCTTGCAGTCCTAGCCCTCCCCCTTCCTCACCGTGTTGTTTTGACCATTTTCCAGCCCTCTGTACATCTTGCAATAGCCCAGGACAGCAGTCTTGGTGTCTTTTTACGGCAGTCCCACCACCTATTTCATTCATTCTAGCCATCCCCATTGTTGTCGCAGCGCCAAGACATCACTCCTCTTGATGTCCTGCCATTCACAACCCTTCCACTTCGCTACCCCTTGCTGTCCTAGCCCTCCCCTTGAATGTTGCTGCCGTTCCAAGACCTCTGCTTCACTGCCAATGCAATTCCAACTCCTCCATTTGCTATCCCAGCAAACCACAACCCATTTTAGACTCCTACCACCTAGTCGACCTCCAACATCCCCAGATTGAGCTCTAGATGATTTTGTGTCTTGTTTTGTTGTAATTTCTCTTCTAAGTATGTTTGGTTATAACCGTGTATTTGTGTTTAGTAATAACATTTGATTTTCCTATTGTGGTTTGAGTTAACTTTGGTATCATTTGACATCATAGCTAATCTAACCCTAGTCCTATCCTAGGGTTTCTAGCATCCCCATTACTCAAAAAATTTTCTTTCACCCCAAACTTACACACCTCCTTCCACCTGCCTATACCCAAAACCACAACCATGCCACCACCGAGACAATTGTCAGATCTAATCAAGAACTTATGATGGATGGCATACAATGGCTACTTCGTCAAGTGTTGTCATTGAGAAAAGAACCCAGGGCAGGATCACCATCGATTGTAATATTGAAAGCCGCAAAGGAGAGTAAGTACAACACATGAACCCCTTTCGAATGGATGATTCTAGTGGATAAGAAGACATACCACAATGCTTCGGGGTGGTACGGTATCAACAAAGATCTAGAGCTAAAGTGCCCATTGGAAGATACAAAGATGAGGTGTCGGTTAGAGGATACAAAAACGAGATGTTTGTTTGAGAATACAAAGATAAGACACCTATTGGAGGATACATAAATGAGAAGATACAATGATAGGGCATATGTTAGAGGATACAAAGATGAGATGCATGTTAGAGGAAACAGACATGAGATGTATTGCCTATTGCAAGATACAAAGATTACAAGCCTATTGGAGGAGACAAAGTTATAGGAATGAAAGTGGACCTACCAAACTTCGAAGGGAGGATGGATACAGATTACTTACTCGAGTAAATGCAGACTGTTGAGCTGAGTTTTGACTATAAAGAGGTGTCAGATGACATATGAGCGAAACTCATCGTTATCAAGCTGAAGAAGAATGCTACTTTGTGATGGAAAAATCTGAAGAGGAAGAGAGAGAAAAGAACAAGACATAATCACTTTTTGGAAGAAGATCAAATAGGAGATGTAGCGACAGTACCTACCCTCACACTATCAGCAGGATATTTTCTTGAAGCTCTACTACGTGGAATAAAGTGTGCTATCAGTGGAGGAGTACACAACAGAACTTATGCAGCTTAAATTGAAGAAGTATTTGGGAGACCTAAAGCCCGCCATCAGTAATTTGGTCTAGTTGCAACCCTATTAGACACTAAGGGACATGCAAACTTTAGCACTGAAAGTGGTGATATAAAAGAAGCAGAGCAAACGACCACTGTTAGTCAAACAATCACCCACAGTTGGAAACCTCAGGAGACCACATCTCAGGGAGTGGAGCAGTTTTTCAAGAGTAGGACAAAGCCACTCAGAGTGAGAAAAAGCCTGAGAAGATTATAGTCCTGACCAGAAAATACTCTAGGTGTCATGATTTTGGACACATCGTTTCTAGATATCCGACAAGCCGAGTTGTGACTTTCATCAAATAGGGAGCAATATAAGAAGTTAGCAACAAGAAAGCAATTAAAGAAAAAGGTGAGGAGTATCAGCTTCCACTAGATGAGGGTGAGATGCTTGTGATTTGATGAGTCCTTCAAACTGAGACGTCAAGGGAGCAATAGTGATTTTCCCACAATATATTCTACAATCGTTGCACCGTGAAGGGAAACGTATGCAACATCATTATCAATGGAGGTATCAACAAGAATGTGGCGTCAACACTAATGGTGGATAAGTTGAGCATTATGACTTAATAACATCCTCGTCCATGTCCTCTAACATGCTTGAAGGAGAACATGATCAACATTAACTGGAGGTGTCTCGTGAAATTTTTTATTAGGAGCCAACTGTAGAATCATGTTTGGTGTTATGTTGTGGTCATGAATGTCTGTCATCTTTTATTGAAGAGACCTTAACAATATGATCACAAGACTCAACATGATGGGTACAAGAATACCTACTAATTCACCAAAGATGGCAAATGTATAGTCCTTCTACCTTTTGTTGAGTCAGAGATTACAGGTGCTCTTGCAGTACAAAAGCGTCGGGAGGATCAGTCCTAGTAATGACAGAGGACCGCGAGAGAGAAATGTCGGTAGTAAATATAGGATAGTGAGTACAGAGAAAGTTTCAGGACATCTTGTTCGCTAGCTTACCACCATGGTCGAAAACATTCAAGGAGATTCAGATTGCCCTCACCCTAGATTGGTTTGAAACAACCTTGGGTTACTTCTGAAGAATTCAACAGAATACACTTGGCATGGAATCCCTGTTCAGCTCAGCAAGGTAACCCAACTAGTTGGACTGATATGGAAATTTGCTCGCAAGTGGGAAAAACTCCTCAGGTGCTTTGGGGGATAGTGCAGTATCCAGTGATATCCCGGTGCTTCTCGAGCTGCAGTTAAAGATTCCTCAATCTCGAATTATAGTAGATCTGCTACTTTTAACATGCAAATAGAAGCTTCGACGAGTGAGGCCACTCATCGAAACTCCGCCAACCCTGCGAGATTAATACGGGAGCTTTTTAGCATAGAATTTTTGCGATACTATAGCTGCTATAGTACTGCGGGATTCAATATCACGGAAGACGGGTTGTCGAAATAGTCTTGTTTTACTTTCTTGTACTTTTTTACCTATTATATTTCATTCATTTTTTAGTTATTTCCTTTCTTATGCTTTCTTTTCTATTATCTTTCATTCATTTTTTAGTTATTTTTTATATACGTGTTGTATTAGGGTTTGGAAATTAGTTTTTATGGTATATTTTGTTAGGAAAGCCACAAGAATCCAAGGTTTCCTCTTTAAGGGTTGTATTCAAAAGTAAGAAGGTGTTCTGGTTATAACTCATTTGAGGTGATGATCTCCTTCCAAAAAATCGAGTGTTGCTCAAGATGTAGCTCATTTCCGAGGGGTATTTATCATTACGCAACACTTCCGCGGCCTTTCTAAACGTCGTCATTGCCTTCCCCTCCCTTCTTTTCATTAGCTTCGTAGTCTCAACCCTTCATCTTCGCCACCGCGCCTGTTCCCTCCCCCGCCTGCTGTTTCGACCGTTGTCCAACCTCCCGTACTTTTTGCAACCACCCAAGCTAGCAGTCTTATTGTTCTTTTTCCTACAGTCCCGCCACCCAGCCCCTTATTTCATTCATTCCAACCACCCCCTTATTGTCACAGCCCCGGGATAACATTCCTCTTGCTATCTTGATGTTCACAACCCTTTCCCTTCGTTATCCCTTGTTGTCCCAACCCTCTCCTTGGTTGTCGTTGTTGTTTTAGACCCTCTGCTTGACCGCCAACACAATCTCTTTTATTGTCCCAACAAACCACAAACCATAACCATTTCAACCTCCTAGCACCTAGCACCTAGCCGGCCTTCACCACCCTCAGATCAAGCCTTAATGTGAGTTTGTGTATTGTTTTGTTGTAATTTCCCTTCCAAGTGTGTTTGATTATTTTTAACAATAGTATTTATTTCTCCTATTATGGTTTGGATTAACTTCAGTATTAATATGTTCTTGAGACTTCATCACTTATGACAAAAAGATCTCTCAATAAAGTACATAGCAGAGTTCTAAATGTTTATATTAAAGTGTAAGCTGCTGGAGCGGAGAAGAGCACTATAGCTCGATATATGGGGGGACTGAGAATATTCATTGACAACATGGTACGGTTACAAGCCTATTGTACGTTACAGGATATCCATACTCTAGCCTAGAAGGTGGAGAGACAACATAGCAATATCAGGCCCACACCACATTGTAAATAGGGGGGTTCAACCAGTGAGTCAAGCAGCAAGAGTGCGGCCAGTATAGCACTCAAGCCAAGCCCACTAGAGAAGAAAATAATCCAAAGTGAAGAAAAGATGTAGCCCACTTGCATTCCCAAATCCGTCACAACTAGGAAATGCTTCAATTGTCATGGCTTTTGACACATTACATTAGATTACCCAACAAAAGGATGGTCTCGTTCAAGGAGAAGGAAGCAATGGAAAATAGAAATAGTGGAAATCATTGACACATGGAACACTGAAGAAGTTGAGAATGTAAAAGAGGAGTACCAACTTTCAGCTTATGAGCGATAGATGTTAATAATTCGATGGATCCTTCGGATTGAACCTATGAGGGAAGCACCATTAGGACTAACATTAGTTATCCTAGATGACTGTGAGTTCAAGGAGCTGATACCAGACATTCCAGCCCTAGATAAGTGAATTTTAGGATGGTTTATCTACAACCTACCACCTAGGTTGCTACTACTTAGAGAGGTCTAGCATGACAACGCATCAGATAGAAATGATAATCTAACGGAACCTTCAGACTGAGCCTATGAGAGAAGCACCACCAGAATTAACATTGGTTGTTCTAGATGAGAGTGAGTCCAAATAGTTGATAACAAACACATGTCGGCCTCAAGTAAATTTCAGCATTGTCTAACCTATAACCTACCCCTTAAGTTGCCACTAGTTAGGAAGGTCCAGTATGTCATCACATCAGATAGATATGAGAATTTTTTATTGATTTTTTGAAAACTCTACGAAATAAATTCAGCAATAAGTTTCAGTTCAATTCAACAGTGCACCCATGGACAAAGATTGTCAGACAAGAGTGGTAAATTGTAGTTGTGGACATCTTCTTTAGTGTTTTATGAGAAGAACATTAAACAGTGGGATCCAGATCCTTCCAAAGATGAGGCCAAAGCCTTTCCTACATAGGGAGAGTGATGCGAAGCTGATTGAACATTGTTATGCGGTTTGCAGAACTCTAGCGATCGTGGAAGGAAGTATCACCCGTGGCGGAGTCCCATTCCTATATTCATTTGATTTCTTTCCTTTCTTACTTTTTTCCTATATCTCTATTTCTAATTAGAATTTTTTATGAAAGAACTATTTATATATTGTTATTTCTTATTTTATTAGACTTTTTTCTTTGCTTATGTTTTTTGAAGTTATTTTTTCCTGGGTTTCTATATTGTAGTGTATCTTTGGATTTCTTTCAAGTGTTGTGTCTATAACTTGATAGAATCGACATGATGATCATTTTTGGAAATTCAAAGGCACATTATCCATTGAACTTACTGTTTAGTGATGTTTGACAACAGGAGGTTGTTGTTGGGTAGAGGAAAACAGTTGTTTCCTCTTCTGGTCCGCTTTCCCGCCGTTGTTCATGCCAGAATTCAGTCACCATCCTTGCCCCCACTTTCCTTACCCCTCCTACAACTTACCTAACCCTTTTTTGTACTCTTTTACACCAAATAATCCTCGAACGGTATGACAATAAAAACTGTTTTTTAATAAAACCATTAAGATTAAGTTATTTAAATGTTATTTTTACTGAATTTAATTAACTATTTAATTGCTTAATACACTAAGTTTCCTATCATTTGCACTTAGCATTACATGCAAATGCAATGATGGATGTGCTAAGCAATGATTGAGATACATGTAACGAGATAAAAGGTATAATGCTATGAATCATGTTAGTATATTATGTTCTAATATTAAACACCCACGAAAACTTCATTTCCCATAATCTCCAATGAATTCAATTTCAAATTGAAGTGTTAGGTTCTATACTTGTATAAGAAAACATAATTTGAGACCGTTTACAATAGGAAAACATTTTGAGGCATTCGATTTGAAGAGATAAATCATCCATTAGGTAAGATATGTAAATTTTAATGCAGAAAGCAAATTATTTTAGTCAATTTCCTGTATACTTATTTACAAATTACACAAATGAGTGCATTATAGTAGAAAATTTTAATATTTTAAAAAACATGTTGACAACCGTATTACTCATACGTACCTGTCCACATGAAAATTTTGATAATTCAAGCTCATAATTGAATGCATTATGATTATACAAATATTTTATTAATTGACGATACTTTTAAATGTAAGAATCTAGTATTCATAAATTTCTCATTTGTGTAAATTAATATTCAACGTATTTGAAAAGGATTCACAAATTTATTTTGAAGTTCAATAATAAAATATGTTGTACCAAAGAAATGTCATATCATGAAATGCAGGTTGACAACGATATATTTATGATACCTATATAGGTGGGGGAAAATAATCCCCACCGAAGACAAAGAAGTTCTCAAGTAATTTAATAGTAATAATATTGAATTCAGCCGGGACCCTAATTAATTTTATAATGTAGCTTTTGGATTGTCATTATAGCCTATGTAATGTGGTGTAGATTTACAACTCACTATATTATGATGTCAGTAAACCTAAACAATCATAAGTACATCAATGTACAAGTAATTAGATAATTGACAGAAAACGAGAATATAATGAACTGTATGAAATTGCTTGTATATGGCTTATTAATTGATAGATCCACCCCCATGTTAATAGTTAATGTTAGTGAATAACATCATGTCAGCCACATAAAATAATTTGTTCCCATCTCGTAATTCTAAGCTTTTGATTTGGGCCGTGACATGCGTTGCACAATCTATCTTTATACCCTGTTTAATGTGGTGTAGATTTATAACTCACTACTTTATGATGCCAGTAAATATAAACAATCATAATAAATCATTCAAAACATAATTAGATAATCGACAGAAAATGAGAATTTAATGAACCACATAAAAATGCATGTATGTGCATATTAACTGATACAATTCACCATGTTATTAGTTAATGTTAGTAAATAACATCATTTTATCTACAATAAATCATCTATTCCCATCTAATAACTCTAAGCTCTTGGGTTGGGCCATGACATTCGTAGCACATTCTATCCTATTTGTTCTCATCTTGTAACTCTAAACCCTCATATTGGTCTGTGACATGTGTTGCACAGTCTGTCCTGATATTAGGTTGTCATTATAGCATTCAAGAAGAAGAAACAACTATTGTAAAGAGTGCAATAAATTCTTCTTCTTCTTCTTCTTTGTAGATATACATAGGAATTTAAAAAGGGGGTGCTCCTATTATATATAAGACGACAGTGGCTTGCATTGTTAGTAGATCATGTACTATACTCTCTCTCCTCATAGACATATACTTGATTGAAACTAAACCTCGTATATCTTAGTTTTTCTTTTATGATTGTTATCTATTTTTCTTTTAAGATCAAACTGGCAAATCAATCAAGATATTGATTGATGCTTCCGCTTTGAGTCATTTAGCTTCCTTGTTACAATATAGACTTCAGAAATTCGTGATCAAGTTTCTCTTTCTATTTATACTTCATTGAAAACATCATTACCCTATACCCAACTACTTGGATATCACCATAAACAACTAAGAAGCTGTAGCCTTCCAATGAAGCATTAGTAATTTTAGATCCATGACAATAACATTGAAAGCAATATTTTTAGTGATTCGATTAGTTCTCCAATCGCTAAAAGTAATCCAAGAACCTAAGTTAAAACTTTTCCAATATTTAATATAAAAGGGATAATTAGTAACAAAAGAAAGTTTAACAAGAAATATATTGTGTTTGTAAAAATTGAGCACCAAAATCAGTTACAAAAGATACAGTTAATGGTGAAGTTTACATTTTGTCTATCATGCAATATCCAACTCAGTCTTGTTAAGAAAAGAAACATGCCTTACAGGTTGCTATTCGACAAACAGTTTATTTAAGAAGTATTCTTTGTACCTGGCTTTGTCTATGATCATCTATACAAGTGTGAGAAAAAAAATGAAATTAATATTGTTAAATATAATGGTAATACTTCACCTTGACCATTATCATTCGCTCTTAGCACCACAAAAACATATTTGAGGAGTGGGATAAGAGTTAGCGTATATATAATCAGAGACAGAGCTCCGATAATATCTTCAGGATCCTTTACTCCATGAGAAAACGTGTTGTAGAAAACATACAAAGGTGATGTCCCCAAATCTCCAAACACCACCCCAAGACTCTGGAATGCGAGTCTTAGAATTAACAATGTAGAAACTTTCTGCAAAGCAAAATCAGGAATGTTTAGCTTATATGAGACAATGGCATTCATTCTTTCCAGGCCCGAGCAAGAAAGAATTCGTTCTTATTTATTCCCCAAGCATTCTAAATACTAAATAGTGAGAGGTGAAAATAGAAAGGAGCATAAAGTACAAAAGAATTCCCAAATTTAGAAATAATGAAAATTACATTTGATAACAGGTCCTTCATCAGCTGTAACTATCTAAATTGTGAAAAGGAAACAAGAGAGACATCTCCTGACCAATGCATAAAAAATGTATATTTCATGACAAAAATTATCCTAAAAATGAACATATCTCGCATATAGGCACCACAAATTAAACAAGTGCCAGCCAATGGCCATTCACAATGACCTGACTCCGTAGAGACAAACTTAATATTAAAAGGTGTAAGGGCCCAGCCTAATGATCCTAGGATACGAAGAGAATCACATTGGACCTGGTTGTAGCAAGAGGAGAACCCCAATATCAAATCCAAAACATATGATTCTCCTTAATGTCTAAGGTCTCTTTAGAAGAATTACAAATCCTTGAATAAAAAAAATCATTGAGCCATTATTAATCATCACAGACAAATAAATGAAAGTGAAATAAACCATAACATCATTTAAGAAATTATTCAGATTACAACAAAAGAATCATTTAAAATAATTATGGTATGATATAAATAAACAAAATACTACTTTATCATAATTATAAAATATTATATTTACAATATCTCAATCAGCTGCCCAAACAACATGCCAACCTAACCTTCCTTGAAGCCAAAAACCATGGATATAAAATAAGATGAGCAATAAGCCCTTTCATGCTATACAAAACTTACAACAGACTTCAAAGCATAGAATGGAGAGCAATATGCATTTTTCTAGTCAGCTTGTAATCATAGTGATACCAGAATTAACCCAACTTCAATAGAAAAATAAATATTATTACCTAAAGCAAATATGAGATTAGAACCAAAAACACTTGAAACAAAAATACAGTGACAATCGCAAACAAACACAACTAAAATGTATCCAAAGTTGGTGGTTAGTTTGATAAGTGGATGGCAGGAGGAAGGTGATGAGGTGGTGGATGGCTATAGGAGAAAGAAAGGAAAGTTGCAGGGGACTGCGATGGGGAGAGCTGGAGGTTGGTCGGCTGAAAAACAACAACACGGGCTGGTTGGAGGGCTAGAACAACAACAAATAGCCAAGAGCGGTCGGTTGTTCGAGGCGGTGGCAACAATGAGGAACATGTGGGACTGCAAAGGGTTGTCTTCGGGACGATCGCTGCGAAGAGGGTGGCTGGACAGCGAAGACGGGTAATTGGAAGGAATGGCAACAAGATGGGAGGCAAAATGTAAGAATTATCTAAAATTAGAAAGTAGTCGAGTGATAGACTCATATATATGTAAACTACTAGGAATATCCTGTATAATTCACATTAAAGTAGAGGAAAAAAATATAACATCAATCATATTGTATTATCTCGCCTATAAATGGGGAGATCATGTCATTCTTCACTTCTCTCTCTCTCTTGATTTATCTATTTCTTGGGTTATAATTCATGGACAAATCAAAATTCAACATTTTAAAAGAACAGACAAATCAGAATTCAACAACACCTATCTCAAAACAAATCCAGCAGATTTGAAATTCACAACCTTTTTTTTTTTGTCTTTATATCCTAATACAAAGTTATTTACAACTATAATAACATCATAATTTAACTAAAAATCATCCAAAAAAGAAACGAGCAGAGCAACTACTAAAGAATACCTTCTCTCCATGCATATTACCAATCTTATCAGCCTCTTCATCCATCGACTGATCAAACTTCTGTTCCAAATCCCACATGCTCCCTCTGTCCCCAACCTCCACCACTGACGGCGACCCCATCAAAACCCTAAACCACCCTCAATCTCCACTCACCACCCAAATGCCAAAACCAGAGTTGAACTGGCCCAACAACTCTCCTCAAACCTTTGAATCACCTCAAAGACCCACCATCTTAGAGCCCAGCACTCCGTCTTGGCAGAGAAAAGCTGAAGAAGAGAATTCAACAGAGGAAAGCAGTGCGCTGCTCTCTCTCCAGTAGAAATTTCTGCAGGAGCATCGAAAGGCTAAGGCTTCAAGACGAATCAGCCACCTTATTTAAATGGAAGCGTGGAGAGCGACTTGGAACAATAATCTACGATTCAACGGAGGGTGGCGACGTTTATATATCAATATTTTTTTCTAGAAGTTTCTTAGAAGTTGCGTTCTCTGCAATGGAACTTCTCCAAATCCTCAAAGGAAGCTTTATATAATTCTATATTATTAATATGTTAAGTCTAATTGTAAGTAGGATGAATAATAAATTTAGTGGGGGAAGAGCTCGTGTTAAGTCTAATGTACTTTGAAGAAATATTTTAAAATAGAGAAATTTTCGTACCTACAGAATAATACTTATATATTTACATCTAATATTTGAAATTTAATATTTATACTTATAATATTTTAGTATCATAAATTTATATAAAAAAAAGTTATGTTTCTCTTCTATAGAGATAATGATGACATTAATTGGGTGATTTAAATGTGATGCGTGCTAGAAAATTCGAGATTGTTGAGTTATGAATTATCATCTTAGCGTTGTGTGAGAATTCAACACACACTCAAGTAAAAGAGAACAAACAGTAATGACATTAGAAGTTTTTCATGAAAAATTAGTAAAGATAAAAAATCACGGGATCTGACCTAGATGTAAAAATCAACTATAGGTTAATAATTGCAGAGAGCAATTGCCCCACAAAAGAGACAGAGTTACTAGGTTTTCCACGTTACAATGTAGACTGACGGCTTTCGGTCGGTGACAGTCGACGGTGATTGGTGGTGATCGACGGTGGTCAAGGGTCAACGACGGTCGTTGGTGCTCAACGACAACAGTAGTGCTCGACAACTGTCGGTGATTGTCGATAATGGCATCGGTCAATGACAATCAATGAAGGTTGGCGATGATCGACGGCGGCCGAGGACGGTCGGTGGTGGTTTGTGGGGGCTGGCGATGATCGACGATGACAGTGGTGGTGCTGGACTTCTGCTCATTCTCAAAGGTTAGAGTTTGAAGTTGTGATAACGTTCGTAAGCCAAATAGACCAAAGTTGGGAGTTGCATGAGCTATAACTATGTCTATAGGTCACAAAGGTTAGAGTTGGGAGTTGCACAAGCTGTGATAATATGCATAGGCCACAAAGGTCAGAGTTGGGATCCGCACTAGCTATGATAATATTTATAGGACGCAGATGACATAATTTGAAGATACATGAACTATGATAATGTTCATAGGTCACAAAGGCCAAAGTTGTGAGTTATACTAGCTATGATAACGTTTGTAGGCTGCAAAGTCTGAAGTTAGGAGCTAAATGAGCTGTCAATCTTATATGTCGTAGTGGTGGAATGTAAGAAAAGAGTTTAAGAAATTAGAAGAATGTCATTGTATCATGAGTACGACCATTATAAGCAGTTATTGTGGGGTGCATTGTTAAACTATTTTTCAGATGTTTCATTGCAATATATGCAGAGTGCTTTGTTGCACAATATTTGATGCATTATTACAATATTTTTGGGGTATGTTATTGCACCATATTTGAGGTGTTTTTTTACACCATGTTTGAGATGCATTGCCACAATGTATGTGGGTTGTGTGTTGCGTCATCTTTGGGGCATTGCTAAACCATATTCAGGATGCAATGTTACACCATCTTCGGGATGTGTAGCTCCATAGAATGATTTGTTTCCCTTCACAGTGTTTCGTTACTCCATAACATATGTTAGGATTTCGTAGCGTGTACCATAATTCCACAATGGGCTACGTTGTGAAGAGCACGGGGTGGTCGACAGTGGTTGAAGGTGCTCGACAAGCAGTAGTTGGTGGTTACAGGAGCCGGAGGTGTTTGCTAGACCATCGACGTGGAACATTAAACTTTAGCTCATTCTTCTCCAAGTCTTGGGCTTCCTCTAATTCAGAAATATGTCCCCTTTCATGAACGAGATAGGACACTATTTATAAATTATAGGAGAGGCTTCCTGACATATAAGAAAATAATTCAGACTAATCCATCGATCGACCTAAAAAGATTCCTTTGATGGAATGACATTCTGTGGACCTTGATTGTCTTAATAATATCAGAATTGAGTGATTTTGGGGTTGTCAGATTCATCTCATTGAGACACTCGATTTAATTATAAACACATCTGATTCGTAACCTATTGGACCCTTCAATTGGGCACTAGAAACTTCCAAAATGGTTTAACGGCTCGATCAAGACTTGAGTTGACTCAGATTGGGTTAATAATAGTGTCATTGCGTTTAACCCATCGAGTCGGCCAGTTTGACTATAAATTTGTTACAATCAAAGTTCTAGATGATTTTTAATTGAATTTTAAACTTGTTCTGCTAAGAAAATAATCTCAAAATTCGTGTCACACCTCCAGATCCATGTTCGATGATGAAAATTTATTAATGTTGTATTAAGCATAAAACTTATACACATGTTTGTGCATTTATTATAATTTTTAATTTTATTTTATAAATGTCTTCAAGTGTTTGGTTCCCTACAAGAGGTTTTTTTTACTCTAAATAATATTTTCATCATTTTTAGGAAGTTAGATTAAAATTCACGTAAGAAACTTCACTATCATAACTTTTTAAATATGAAATATACATTTTCATGAATATATTTAAAGCACCGAAGTGCTATGTATATAAATACAAAGTTTAGTTGTGAGATACATGAATACATAAAAATTACATATTGGGTACGTGAATTTGTCTTTAGAAATATGTGTTTACATGAATAACATACAATTCTTAGGTATTTACATATCTCAAATCTGAACTCTCATATTTACCCACATAGCAATCAAAACTTTAATATCACATCAAAAACATCACAGATATCAATTTTTAAAGGTGAAATGTACATCTTCATGCATATGTTTAAAGCACCAAACGATGTGTACATATAAAAGGGAATTTACATTCATATCACACAATCTTGATGAATTTACATATCTCAAATCTAAACTTAGATATTTTTACAAATTGCATTATTGTTTTTTAAAAAGTGAAATACACATTTTCACACATAGGTTTAAAGCTCCAAAGTGACATGTATGCAAATTAAAAAATTTAGGTGTGAGATACATAAAAGCATAAGAATTGTGTGTTAGGTATGCCAATTTGTCTTTAAAAAGGGGCATTTAGATGAGTATCACACAATTCTTATGTATTTAAATATCTTTAGGTATGTTAATTTTTCTTTAAACAGGGGTACTTAGATGTGTAGCACACAATTCTTATGTATTTACATATCTTAAACCTAAACATTCATATTCACACACATAGTACTAAAAACTTTAATATCACATCAATATCATTGATATAACAATTACCAATTTGTAAAAGTGAAATACACATTTTCATGCATGGAGTTAAAGCACCAAACTGTCATGTATATAAATACTAAAGTTTAGGTGAGATGTATAAAACATAATATTTTGTGTGCAAGATATGAAAATTTTCATTAAAATTTAAGTAATAGATATGGAAAACCTAATAGATGAGTCGTAAGTCTAACAATAAGATACATCATTAAAATTATAGAAAAATGAATCAAAATTTCGTATTTCTCTAAAACACTTAATCTCAAAATGCAAAAAATCTAATGGTTCAAATTAAATAAAATATTTGAAGGAATGTTGGGATAAAAAATATTTATATTTGGAGTTTAAGAACTTGAGAAATCATAAACTCCTGCAAAAATAGGTTTCAAGAGTGTTCGGTTGGCTCAGGAGCGTAGGCGCGCTCACATGAATGAAATGAGAGATTTCAAATGTCATTTCGATATAAAGATCATTTTTTATAGCTTTTTAACAGTCATTTGACCGTTTGTGCTTAATTTCTTAATATTCGATGGATTTGATCATCAACTAAAATAACATGACCATCAGTTATATATTAATAACCCAAGAAACTACGACTTGGATCGTCAGTGATTATTTCATGGCTGTAAAAAATTCAATTTATTCAATACCCATGATTCAACTCGTAGAAAAGTCATTGGTTATACTAACTATCACTATTTAGTTGGAAATAAATGCAAATTTACCTATGCACTCTAGACCATTAGTTTTTCCATTGATTTTAATTGCTTTTCCTGTAGTGATGTAAAGACTACAATTTTTTTTTTATGGATTGATGATATAGAAAAGTTCACTCTAGAAAGTGACCAAGTGAGAAAATATGTTATGGACATAATGTTATCCCAAAGACGTGATCGTCTGATCATGAAGGAGAACATCGTTATAGCATTAGTTATTATTGCTATTATTTTCATTATTGTGATGTTACATATAAAGTGATGACTTAAAATTGATGTTTTAGAGAAATTGGACTCTTGACGTGCTTCTATATTGTTGAAGTTGTTTATTTTATTCTGCTATAATTATTTTGAAAATTGCAGTCATTCAGCTAATTTACATCTTTATCAAAAATACTTGCAACATAGCAAAGTATTCAAATAGGCTAACTCCTGCACCCCAGGCCTAAGAAGCAGCTTCACAACTGTTTCAATTCTTCAAAATCTCTCTCTCTCTCTCTCTCTCTCTCTCTCTCATAGTTCTTAATATTTTAAATTAATTAATATGCTCATATTTAGAAAAAAAAGATTCCATCTCTATATTTAGTCACAATGTCCTTCATCTTCTTCTTCTTTAATTATTTAATATTATAATTGCTTACATGCAATACTCTTGCACGCTCTAAGTATGTCCTATACATGAATGTGTGCAGCATGTCCGAATCAATGAGCCATAACTTCTATTATTTTAATGTCAATTGATATTGCTCCTTTCATGCAAAAATAAATTTTTGTCGTTAATAATACTATTAATTGTACCATAATTATATCTCAGCATTCATCACCCACAACAAATTCAGTTTAGGTCATTTTGCAACATAGCAAAGTATTCAAATAGTTCATTAAAGATAGACTTTTATAATTTAATCCTTCACTTTTAATTTAAAAATAAAAGTGAAGGAGAGTCGCTCAAAGACTACTTCCACAGGTTCTCTAATGAAGCCCGTCAAATTCCAGGAGTAGATCCAGAGTTACTTAGGGGGGCTTTTCCTTGGGGGGCTCCGCCCAGGACCCTTCTAATCATCACTAATGCAGGACACAATTTGTTCTTATGCTGATCTTGTCCACCGTGTTGAGGCCCAGATAACTGTAGATGAGGTCATCAGTGCACATAAGGAACAATTTGAGAAATCTAGGGGAAAGCGCAAAGGTAACTCAATAGACAATAATCAATCTTCGCAACGGAGAAAGTCTGAAAAACCGAAGAATTGTGACCTCCTCCTTCAACCTTCGGGGCAACAAACTGAATATCGACCCAAGAAAGAGTATACACTACTCAACATGTCACGTGCTAACATCTTGATGACCATCAAAGATGAGCAAGTTGTTAAGTGGTCGCACCCCCTAAAACCTAACTCGGGAAATCAAGAATAATACTGTCATTTTCATCGAAGTCGTGGCCACACCACTGAGGAATGTAAACTCCTTAGGGAATAAATTGAAACGTTGATTCAACAGGGATATCTTTATTGATTTATACAAAACAAATTATCTGGTAGTGATAATGCTCATACTGGGGGGCAACAAACACAAAGGCAACAACATTGGAGTCGCCCCATCGTGGGCAAAATTCAAACAATTGCAGGAGGCCCATTGTTGAATAATCGAGTCCTTATCACTGTATCTGATGAACCAATGCAGAAGAAATTGTGCCTCAAGCCTATCACTTTTGATGATTATGACTTGGAAGGAGTTCGCTTCCCCCACCAAGATCCTCTCATCATTAGCGCAGGAATTGGAGAGCTCTGTTATAACGTAAAGAGGATCCTGATCGATAATGAGAGCTTTATCGATGTCTTGTTCTATTCAACTTTCATTAGTTTGGGATTGACAAGGGAAAGACTTCAAGCTGCATCCGAACCATTATATGGTTTTGATAATTCACCAGTGAGGGTTGATGGAACAATAAATATCCCCATTGTCTTGGGAGATTTTCTTTGACAGATAACCCACTCAGTCCAGTTCATCATTGTCAATTCAGAATCGACATATAATGTCATCTTCGGGAGACCACTACAATCAATATTTGACATCGTGACTTCTGTAACATACTTGAAGATCAAGTTTCCAACTCCAGTAGGGATCGGCGCCGTGCGAGGTGATCAACAGACAACACAATCATGCTACATCAAACAAGCTCAGCCACGTCCGTCAATGACACTTAGTATTGAGAACTTCGATCTTTGAGATGAAGATGTACCTCAATGGGCTTCTCCCGTTGAAAACTTGGTTCACATCCCACTCTCTGATGAACATCCCTCAAGAACAATGCAACTTGGTTCCCTACTCTCGGATGAGCAAAGGTCGGAGTATATAGATCTTCTCCAAAGGAACCAAGACATTTTTGCATGGACCCCGGCCGACATGTCTGGAGTTGACCTTGAAATAATCATGCACTCTTTAAAGGTAGACCCGACCTTTAAACTGGTCATTCAGAAGAAGCGCAATTTTTCCCCAGATCGCTTACAAGCTATTGAACAAGAAGTCAGCAAGCTTCTTGAAGCAAGTTTATACAAGAAGTACATCATCCTACATGGCTAGCCAATATTGTCATGGTGAAAAAAGCTAGTAGTTCATGAAGAATGTGTGTCAACTATACAGACCTCAACAAAGCTTGTCCGAAGGATAGTTTACCCCTCTCGCGCATAGATCAACTCGTCGATGCCATGTCTGGACATCAAATGCTAAACTTTATGGATGCATACTCAGGATACAATCAAATAAAGACGAACCCAATGGACAAGGAGGCCACCTCTTTTCAAACAGATAAGGGCTTATACCTTTATCAGATTATGTCATTTGGGTTAAAAAATGCTGGTGTAACTTATCAACGACTCATGAACAAGGTCTTCAAAAACCTTCTCGGGCGTACAATAAAGGTTTATGTTGATGACATGTTAGTAAAAAGCATGAAAGCATCCCAACACATTTTTTATCTGGAGGAGTGTTTTCAACTCTTTCGTCAGTACGATTTACGACTCAACCCGACTAAATGTGCTTTCAGAGTCACATCAGGAAATTTTCTGGGATTCATGGTTACCCAATGTGGAATTGAGGCAAACCTAGAAAAAGTCAAGGCACTAAGAGATATGGTGCCCTCAAGGAACATCAAGGAGGTGCAATGCTTGAATGGTCATATAGCCACTCTATCTCATTTCTTAGCTCGTTTTGGGAATAAGTATCTATCATTCTTCAAGATACTTAGACGTGCTTGAAACACTGATTTTCAATGGACAGATGACTGTCAAGTTGTTTTTTAGCAACTCAAGGCATATTTAGCCTCACCGCCCCTCCTCTTAAAGCCCGTCCAAGGAGAGATATTATATATCTATTTAGCTATTTCACCTCAGGCAATAAGCACCGTGCTTGTCCGAATGGAAAACTCAGTCAAGAAACCAGTATACTACGTTAGCAAGATTCTCTCTGATACAGAAAAACGTTATCCTATGGAGGACAAGACTGCACTAGCCCTGGTATTCTCAGCAAGGAGAATTCGTCCGTACTTCCAAGCTCATACTATTGGCGTTTACACGCAACTCCCTTTGAAGGTTATCCTAAAAAAATCAGAAGCATCGGGAAGATTAGTTAAATGGTCAGTTGAATTGAGAGAATTTGACATCCACTATTTACTACGACCAAACATCAAATCACAGGTGTTGGTCGACTTTATGGTAGAATGTACAGTGCTTACCTCTGATGAACCACCTTCTTCTCTTCCACGGTCACCTTAGTGGACACTATACGTAGACGGAGCATCTAGAAACTCAGGAGATGGTGCATGAATACTACTCATATCCCCAAAGAAATACATTTTGGAGAATAGACTTCGTTAGAAATTCCCAGCCACCAATAATGTTGCTGAATATGAAGCACTTGTCGCCGGATTAAAGCTTGTCATTAACTGTGAAGTACAAAACATGATTATCTACACTAATTCTCAACTCATTGCATCCCAAGTAGAAGGAAAATTTGACGCTCATAACTCATAACTGGTGCAATATCTCAGTCTGTTAAAAAAACTTCTCGCTCAAATTGAAACATGACAACTCATATATATACTTTGGGAGCATAACACCCAAGTTGATGCCCTCTCCAAGTTTGCAACTTCAACAATTGGAGATCTCTATAAAAGAATGTATATTAAGGAGATACATTTTCCTAGCATTTATGGCCCATGAGAGATACTTTCTATAGATGACCTAAGAGAGTCATCTTGGATGGATCCCATCATCCCAAAAAAAAAAATATTTTGGCTTTATTTCTCTTCTTGATGCTACTACATCAATTTGCATCTGACGCATGACTTCCAACTTCATCCTTATAAGGGATGATAGGGGATGAACTGAAGACATTTGTAGGTTCATATCTCAAGTGTCTTCCTCCATCTAAAGCTGATTACGCTATACGAGAAGTTCATTCCGGAATATGCGGGGAGCATCTTGGTGGTAGGGCACTTGTTCTTAAAATAATGAGGCAAGGCTTCTACTGGCCCACGATTAGGCAAGATGCATTAGAATTTAATGAAAGAATTGCCAACTACTTTCCAATCTTACACATACACCGCTAGTGGAACTCACATCTTTTCTAAGCCCTTGGCCTTTTACCAAATGGGGGGTAGATATCATGGGACCATTTTCGATAGCTACTGGACAACAAAAATTCATCATCTTAGCTGTCGACTACTTCACTAAATAAGTAGAAGCAGAGCCTCTTGACAAAATTATTGAGGTAAATGCCAAACAGTTTGTCTGGAAAAACATAATCTGTCGCTTTGGGCTTCCTGTGAATCTTATCACTGATAATGAGACTCAATTCACTAGAAGGGCCTTCACATCATTCTGCAAGGATCTTTACATTCAGTTGGTGCACACTGCTGTGGGGCATCCTCAAACGAATGGGCAAACAGAGGTGACAAATCGTACGGTGCTCAAAGGTTTGAAAACTCGACTTGAGAAAGCTGGGGGGCAATGGGTAGAAAAGTTGCATAACGTTCTCTGGGCCTATCTCACCACCATGCGAACTCCAATTATAGAAACTTCATATAACTTGTGTTTTAGCACCGAGACTGTCATCCCCGTTGATATCAAAATTCCAAACCCCATAGTCAAGGCTTTTGACTCGGAAAGTAATGAAGAAAAACTCAGGCAAAAGTTGGATCTTCTCTCAGAAATACGTGATGTAGCCCACCTCAGAACTGCTTCCTACCGCCAAAGAGTTGCTCGCCACTACATCCGGAGAGTCAAGCCTTGACATATCTCCGTCGGTAACCTGGTCTTGCGTAGCATTGAAGCCGCCGGTCATGGTCCCCAACATAATAAACTATCACCTCTCTGGGAAGGCCCATATATCGTGGCTACCATGATCAAGCCTGGAACCTTCAAGCTCAAGGATTCATATGGGAAAATCCTACCCCGGACTTGGAATGCAGAAAATCTTCGCAAGTATTATCAATAATACCCTAGTCATGTAGTCCACATATGTTGTTACATCGCACTCATGCATAATCAATGTAACTTAAATATTTTTCACTTACTTTCCTATACATAAATGATATATTTATAAAGTGTAATGACTCATCCATGAGTCAATTCATGCTCTCGACCCGAGAAATACACAACTTTGGTTGTATCTTAGTCAGAGCACGATCAATCCCAGGGGGATTTAATCTAACCTCTTTCATATAGGTTAACATTGTAGAGATTTTACTCTAATAAACAACCTTGGATAGGTTAAGAGTCCTTGGTGGGCTACACCGGACCCCTTCCACACAGGTTCTTAAGGGAGCAATGCTCCGACAAACAACCTCGGATGGGCTAATAAGTCATCAGTGGACTTCTGTTAGCTCCTCCTATACAGATTAACATCATCAAGTAATATTCTGATGCATAGCCTCAACAAAGTTAAAGACCACTAACGATTTATCTCCACGGTAACCTTCTTACGTGATATTGGACATCCAATGTATCGCACCACCATGACGCTCCACCCAACGTGTCGCCGTGACGCACCACTGCAACGCGTCATCACGCAGCAACGTACCACCGCAACTCGTCGCGTCGCTGCAACGCCCCTCCGCAATGCTCCAATGCGACACTACTCAACAACTCTTCGTTACAATTCTTCACTGCAACTCATTGTGTCGTCGTGACGCCCCGCTGCAACAGGTCACAACGACGCACATCGCAACGCGTCGTCGCTGCACAAAGCCACAAAGCTTTGTCGCGAAG
>NW_018217944.1:82622-84387 GCF_001263595.1 Phalaenopsis equestris | reverse complement strand
TGTCCTCGTGATGCACTGGTGCAACTCGTCTTATCGACCTAACGCATCGCCGCAACGCGTCGTTGTAGCGCACATCCGCAATGCTTCGCTGCAACATATCGCTTCGCCGCAACGTGTTGCGTCGCCGTGACGCTCCATCGCAACGAGTCGCGCCGCACCGCACGCTCGCTCGCAATGCGTTGCATCGCCGCAACGCTTCGCCCCGACACGCCGTCGCAACGCACCGCAGCAAGGCGCTGCCGCAATGCATGGTTGTGATGCACCGTCACGACACACCGCAATGACTAATAAAATTACCTAGAAAGAAATAGAATAAGAATATAAAAACAATTGCAAAAAAGAGAATGCTTAGCAAAGGAAGGAGAGACGCAGAGTTGTAAGAGGCTGAGGGCACGTTTAATTTTTGCATACATGCCCCCTTTGGGGAAAAAAATATTTACATACGATATACGCGCGCATAATTGCGTACATATGAAGGTTATTTGGAGGGTATTTGAGGGTTTTGTTATTGTTATCAGGGTTAATACCCTCAATAACCTCATAAAACCCTTATATCATGGGAAAAAAAGATGAGCGTCTAACCGCGGAATGTATTCGTAGGTTATTAAAAGGTTATTGAAATGTTATTGGGGTTAATACCCCCAATAACTCCTTAATAACCCCCAATAACTGAGTTATTGGAAGATTATTCGGGATCATACCCACACAAAACTGCATGCGTGAACCCCCAATAACTGAGTTATTGGAAGATTATTCGGGATCATACCCACACAAAACTGCATGCGTATGAAGTACGTAAATAGCGGCCCCCTTTAGGGGCAGGTATGCATAAATTAAACGGGCCTCCATTAGAGCACATAGCTCTCATTTTAAATATTTTTTTTTCTACCTCCTTCCCCATAATGTGGCATAATACGAGCTCCTTTTAAAAATTTAGGTATTAAGTAAGCCAATTTATACTAGTTAACACTTGAGCATTATGTCATATACTTTTAATATTTTACTTCTTAAAAAATTAATAAAAGTAATATCATAAATTAATGAAATATAAATAAAGCACACATAATGTGGTCAACAGAAATATCAACCAAAAGTTATTACGTCAGCACTAAAAAGTTCAACCTACGCTGAGCCGTTCGGTCCTGTTTGAAGGCAGGCCGGTGAGTACATCCACTGATTGACGAACACGTGTCAGTATGATGCTTCGCCCTGCGATTTATCGTGCAAGCGGGTCATTATACTAACACGTGGCTTGCCAACAAATATTTCAACATTTATTTGTCAGATTTGCACGCATACCACTCAATTTTTGTATATTTACATGTCTGACATGTAAATTTCAATTTTTACGTTATATTCACTTTAATGAAGCATAAAAATGTGCTTAAAAGTAAAAAATAATAGCATTTTAAATATATGCATATAGTTAGGGCTGTCAAAATGGTTCGTTCGTGAATAGCTCGTGTTCGACTCGTTTGCTAAGTTAACGAGTCAAATACGAACAACACAAACGAATATTTGTTCATTCATGTTCAACTCGTTTTGATTCGAAATACTACTAATCAATTCTATATATAACTTTGATGAGCAGTATATATATCTTTGAGGAGTAGTATTTTTAAAAAAATTAATTGAGTACAAGGCTACAAAGATTTATAATCATTTAAAAGTATTAATGAAGAAAATAGAATAAAAATTATTAAATTAGATTCAATGATATTTTAAATCTTGTCTCAATCCTTAACATCTTATGGCTGGGGGGTTT
>NW_018217944.1:81500-82597 GCF_001263595.1 Phalaenopsis equestris | reverse complement strand
GCTTTGGTTGGGGCTTGCAAACCAAAGGAGCCGAACACAAACACATTTTTTGAGCTCGAAATATAAATGAGCCGAACAGGAGCTGAGCCTGAGCTCACTCGTGTTCGGCTCGTTTACACCTCTACATATGGTATTGATGCAAAAAGTAAAGTTTAGATGTTAGATATGTAATCCCTTCACAATAGTAAAATGTACAAGTTATTTATCATTGTGGATAATATGAATAACAAAAAAATGACAATTTACATACATACCAAACAACTCTCATGCATTTACATATCTAACACTTTAAATTTTATATTTACATTCGCAACACTTTGCATGATGAACAAATGCATGAAAATGAGCATTTCTCTTTTATGAAATGAAATATATTATATGTTATTATGTATGACACCACCATCATTTTGGTGGTCTTAAGCTTCTTAAAAATAAATATAATGGCATCTCTTTTATCAACTTAATCACACTCATTAATTATATTCAATTAACTTAATTTCATTAATTGAGTGATCATCCTTGTGACAAACCTTTCAATGAGGATGTAGATATAATCTCCAATGTCAAATGAAAAACATTTATTTAATCAACTCATTTAACACGAGATAATTAGATTAATAACTAATCACCTCTTCATCCACTATTTAATTCAGATTAGCAAAATTAAACCAAATAAACTAAAGATGAAAGTTCACCTTCCTCATACCTATAACCTAACTTTGCTGGACAAATTAGGGCCATAGCTTTAACTTTTATTCAAATTATATAGAATAAAAATGTAAATTTAAATAAAAATTATATAATTTCATATATCAAAGTTTATATGCATATAAACCACCAAATTCCTATGTATGTAAATATCTAACAGCTAATTTTTGTTTTTTTATACTTTATATATATATATATATATATATGAAAAGGTTGATCGCAGATCAACCCCATAGTCTGATCGAATAGCGGGCTCCCCTTCTAAAAGTTGTGTAATTCGATCATACGTAGAGATCGAAATCTCGACCCAAGGGACTTACACCAAAGGCCGCAACCAATGAGTCAGGCTAAGACACTTTTATATATATATATATATATATATATATAAC
>NW_018217944.1:66762-81409 GCF_001263595.1 Phalaenopsis equestris | reverse complement strand
TTTTTTTTTTTTTCAATTTATGTTTTTTAATTATTATTTTATAATTAAAAAAAATTATAGTATATTGTAAATTTAATATCAATTATTATTTTTTTCATACATGAGTTTAGGATAGTGAATCATGAGTGAAATAAGCTTAAACAATAAAATAAATATTTAAATAAAAATCAATAGATATGTCAAAGAAAATTATTATTTATGGATTAGAAGAAGTAAAGCATAGACCATATTTAAAGCTTTAAAAAATAAAATAGTCAAATCAGGCTTATTCATTGCTGCATGACATCTCAAAAAATAATTTAAATTTATAGTGATGTAAATATTTACATCATTTTTATATGAATTATGCAAAAATATTTTATTATATTTTTTATTTAAACAATATGATATTTTATTAGCCCTTAATTTCATGATTGGATCAATTAAATTTTCTTGGCGAGTAAAATACAATCTCTTCATTATGACGAGAGGAACAAAACTTTTCCTCCCTTGTAGGCCTTCTTGGCGAGTAAAATATAAGTGTTAGGAAATTTAACAATAATCGTAGTATGTTACAACGGTTGCAAGCGGTGGTTGGTGGCGACTGGTACCGATAGGTGGGGACGGCGGACGGTGGTTGACGGTTGATGGCACATGCATAGCTAATGGTTGACGTTGTTGACAGCTACATAGGCAGGTGGTTACTTGTCAGATCTTCTATCCATAACAAGCTCTAGAATTTCATTTATCATTCTCTTCTCCCCATCCCCAAGTGAAGATGGAGAGACCTATTTATAGCTTTTTGAGTAGAGGCATTTTGTTCTATTGGTGCATAACTTCACTAATCGCTTGACCGGACTATCTGTGCTAATCCCCCTTGATAATCAGTGATATTTTAAGGATTTGAGTGTCTTAATGACAATAAAATTGAGTAATGTTAAGTTCGTTGGTTTCCTCTCATTGAGATGCTCCATTGACCATAAATATGTCATATTTGAAGTTTTTTATTATTATTCAATTGATGATCTAAAGCCCAGTGATTCAACAGCTTAATCTAGACTTGATTAGGCCTTGATTGAACCAATTTTAGATTAATTGAGTTCATCTTACAGAGACATTCAATTTAATTACAAATATGCTGAAATTGAAGCTTGAATGATCATAAATTTGTATTTAAAATATTTTTTTATTAAAATACTTCGAAATTTGTGCTTGATGATAAAAATTGTTGATGGCACATCATTAATTATTAACCTTTAAAATTGATGTGTCATAAATGTAAATATCATAATTTGTTTGTTAAATGTGCAAATAGATAGATATTATTGTATGCTTGTAATTATATCAAACTAAATTTAATTACTATTTAATTTGCTTAAAACAAATAAAAATATTATTTCATTAATAAATACTACGTAATTTTTATTTATTTACATATCTAGCATCTAAAATTTGGTATTTAAATTTATAACACCATGTATGTGAATGCCCCTACAAATAAATTATAATTTATGCAATTTACATATCTAACAGCTATATTTTGCTTTTTACATATATACAACCCTAATCTTTCATATCACATAAGAAAATACAATCACTTTAACTTATAAAATATGAAATATATTTTTTCTTGCATAGGGAAGGTGGTATGTATGTAAAAATTGAAGTTTAGGTGTTAGATATGTAAATAGTATGTCAATCTTCCATAAATAATAATTAAAAAAAGGACAAATGCAAAAAAAAGGCTCAAAGCATGAACCCTAAACATTAAACCATTAACATGATTGCTGGGTTATTGAAGTGCCTAGTATTCTCCTGTATTATTCAATGTGCTCCACTTTGCACATGAAAATGATGGGAGGACAAATTTGCAATGATAGAAGAAAGAATCTCAAACCACGATGCAAGAAATTAGGGTTTATTAATAGTCTTCTTCCCCATCCTTCCAGCTCCCCAACCACAGCTGCACTCCAGGTATTATTCTCTTGGATCAGAAGCATTCTCCCCTTACTATGTTGTATACATGCCACACAATTCATTATCTATTTGCATATCTAAACTTTCATATTTACTTAAATAACACTTACATCTTTCACATCATACAAAAATACCACAAATATTAATGCTTTTAAAGTGAAATTTCAATGCATATGTTTTGGTTTGTTTATGATGCTGAAGTGTTATGTGTAAAAATATCAACATTTTGGGGTTAGGTATGTAAATATATATGAATTATGTGATATGTGTGTAAATTTCCGAATTGTAGAAGTTATTTTATTCTTTTGATCAAACTTTAACTTCTTTCAGGTTAGGATGGAAGTCAAAATGGCATCATCTATTGTCATTCTTCTGGTTTCGCTTATGTTTGCTGATGCAAGGTATGGCAAAGAGCCAGAGCTAAATCAAGAAGGTAAGCATACTGTGAATCTTATTTTGAAGAATAGATGCCTGAAATTTACGTGGGCAGCACACAATTTTTATATATTTCCATATCTACCACTAATACATTGAAATTTACACGCGTGACATTCAGATCTTTAACATCACATAAAAAAGAACACTATTACTATTTTTCTTTTTAATAAAATAGATCATTTGATGTTGATAATGCTAAAGAATAATAAATGTAAATATCAAACCTTTCCTGAGGTCATGTGTGTAATTTACATTTTCTTTGAAAAAAAAAAGCATACAGGAAAGCATGCATGAGCTTGAAAATGAAAAATCCCTCGTAGATTTCAACAATGTCGTACCTTAAATTATACTATTTGCAGGAAACTCCATATGTAATTCATGTTTGGAAGCTTCAAGGATGGCAGAAAGAGCTCTGAAGGAATGGGAACCTTTCAAAGAACTTGATAAGCTTTCCGGCAACATATGCAGTGTCCTGCCAGTAAATTTCGAACTTCAGGTGAGAGTTTGAATTCGATGCGAACAGACACAACAAAATAATGGTGCAATTACATACATAGCGCTAGAAACATTGTTATTTACAAATCCCGCACCCTCTCATCCATTTTTTAAATTCTCACTCAAACGGTCGCACTGGTGCTAGTTTTGCAAATAACAATGTTCGAGTGCTATGTACGTAATTATATCTAAAAAAATATAAATACTGCCCTCCATCTTCTTCGCTCCTTTCTCATAAATGAAAAAACTTCTTTGCTTAGCAGTGCTTGGAGAAAACAAAGAAGCAAATTCATCATACCAAACTATCATTTCAAGAACTCTTTCATGAGAAAAGCCTTTGCAACAGCAGAGACCTATGTGCTGACCATCAAATTTTGCAAGAAATCAAAATTGCAGGGGAGAACAAAAGCCCTCCAGAGGTGAGAGAATGAGAGAAATCTACTTAATTGTGCAGATAACATCTCGTCGGACTTACCAATTTGTTGAAAATTTATCTGTAATATATTGAAAACAACTAATGATAAGTTTGGAATTACATTCCCGAATGGTGGTAGTAGCATTATGCAAATAAAATGTCACTCTTTTTAATAACATACGACTGAAGCACATTTGTTTATTCTATCTCCTGTCCCCATATAAAACTGAAATTATTACTCAATTGCATAATCTAAACTCAATACAAATAACAGAATTAAGAGATTAAAATCTATTAATTGCAAATCAATTATGATAATCCTAAGTCTTTCTTTGGCGTTGTAAAAGACTATTAACACTTAAAAACTGAACTAATACAGAATTTTTTATGAGAAAATTAAGACAGTGTAGCTTGTTTAAACTGGCATGCATGTCTGCCTTGACAAATTTAATTTTAAAATTAACATTTCTTCCAGTTAGAAGACGAAAGAGACTGCATAGCGTGCCGAAGGGCTGTCAGAGAACTAGTCATGAAGATGAATCAGCCTAAGATGAAGGTAAGTAATAATTTCATGATAGTTTTCTTGTTCTGTATGCATAAATTATCTTCCAAAGTAAACAGTAAGACATTTGTTTCGCTTCTTCAGACAAAAATAATTGAGGCACTTATAGATTACTGTGAAGAAACAGAAGATAATGAGGACCAAGTAAGTTCGCCGTCATCTTAAAACCAGATTCTGAAGCAGTAGAAAACGTTAAGAGTTTTTTAATTTTATTTCATTCTTCGGCAGTGCAAGCGAAGAGTAAAGAAGTATGTTCCTACAGTGTTAATTAAACTGGAGAAGTTGAAACCCACTGATATCTGCCTTATGATGGGAATGTGTGATGAAAGGTATGGCTCCCTCTAATATGTTGGATTAAAGAGTAAAGTTCCAAAATAGTCCCCTAAATCTTTTTAGCGCATCATTTTAGTCCCGAAATTTATAAAAATATCAAAATAGTCCTCCAAATCTTTTAATATAGGCTGAAATGATCCCGAGGGTGAACTATTTTTGCTCCCATTAAAAATGTTTGAAGACTAATTTGACACTTTTATAGACTTTGGGACTAAAATGAACCTCTAAACAGAGTATGGGGACCATTTTTGACACTTTTCTCTTGGATTAAGTAATGTCTTTTAGGTTCTCCTCCCAAAGTTCTTCAATAAACGGCAGAGGTAGATGAGTCGCAAAATCAGTGAAAAATCAAATTTTGTCAGCCATACAGTTTAATGAGACAATCTTCTATATTATAAGTGTCTTTCCTAGATCACATGATATAAATGTAAAGAGTCTTTGCTGATCTACCACTTGTGCCGTCAGAGCGCTGGAGGGAAACCAATGTATTATTTTGATGATATAAGTATTGACATGCATTCTAATCATCCTGATTCTAATTTCTGTAAATTAGCTCTCACAGTTTAAATCTTATAATCAATTTTCGGAAGATTTACCTACAACTGAATTCTTATGTTTTTATATATCTAACATCTATATTTCAATTTTCACATACATACCACTTTACCTATGCATAAAAAGGAGTATCTTGTGTTTTAAAAGCTAAACTAATGATATTTTTTATGTGATATGAAAATTTTGGGCGGTATAAATGTAAAAATCAAACTTTAGGTGCTAGATATGTAAATACATGAGAATTTGGTGTATGTATGAAAATGCCACTCAGCTTTTTAATGTAAATTTAAGCAATTTTTATCACACAATTCATAAAAAATTCCTATCAACAAGCAGTGCATTTGTGAGTACCTCAGTAGATCATCTGCAAGGTTCCCTAAAATGATTATGATGATCAAGAAGCAGCATAAAATTATCTAACATTATTTGCTTAAAATAAAAGCTATATTAATACCTGAAAGCAGTACTATGACAATAACAAAATAAAAAAAAATAATAAAAATAAAAATTAGTTCTCAACCATAATTAAAAAATTCGACTATAATTTAATTTTGTTAGAGATTTGGTCGTCTACAGATCACCATAATTAACAAACACATCCAAAAATATCAGGTCACCAGCAACAACAGTTGAGAGAAGTATTATATATGAGGTGTTTGCTCTATAATAAAAGCATATTTCTCCTATGATGAACTATCATCTCCTTCTGTAAAAAAGAAAAAAAGGGCAATTCGATATATACCACCGTATTTCTATATATCTACATATCTAACAAGTAAACTTTTATTTTTCCGCACATGCCACCTTACCCATGCATGAAAAGCTACATTTCACTTTTTAAAAGTTAAAATGGTGATATTTTTTATGTGTTATGAAAAATTTAGGTGGTCTAAATGTAAGAAGTCTAGATGTTAGATAAGTAAATACGTAGGAATTGGATGGTACGTATGTAAATACCCAAAACAAACAATGGCCATCCCAAGTGTGAAGGCCTTGCCAACTCACTTAAGTTAATATAACTTAACTCCAAAAGTGCTTTACTTTATCATTTATGGAGACTTAAAGCTAGAACTTCGAATGATGCTTTTTTTGTTCTGCACTATAGAGCAATTTAGCAAACAATAGCAGTTATGAATATTTAGGAATGCTTGTATTCTGGCCACACAACAAACCAAATTTTATAAGAACAGAGAAAAATTGGATGATAACTGAAGAACTGCCATTGTCCAATATATGTTATCAAAAAGTCAAGTGCATGTCATAAAATATTCAAACTTTAGCTCAGATGTTATCCATCACACCCCAATCAATCCTTTCAAGTCAACTAGAAGTGCAAGGACAATCAGATATAATTTCCACCGATGTCCATCCTAAAGTGTACTCATCAGATCATGTGAGTAAGGAATTGGCCGTATGAAATTGTCATAAGCAAACTCATATGTTTTAATTCATCAGACACTTATTGGTACTAAATATAATATAAAAAACGTGCATAAATAATAATTCATCGAATACAATACAGAGCTTTTAAAATATTTAAATATGAAATCATACATACTCTTAAAGTCTTATATAATCGCCCAAAATCTTTATATTCAAAAACTATACAAAACAAAGATCACCTGGCTAATGTCATCTTGCTCCTTACCCCCTCCATGAAAGCAAAATAGTTGCCTCGTGTAAAAGGTATAGGCTCAATAAGATAATTAATACTAAAATAAAACTCAATCTACAAGAAAGAAATAATGTACATGTTTGTCGGTGACTAACATGAATAATAACAGTAATAGTAGCAAACATGCTTAAATATTTGAAGGTACAAAGAACATGATTTAGATGCAAGCAGTGGTCAATAATAATAATATTGTTATGAGAAATTCTTTCAATTACTAAACTATGCAATTTCTATTATGTTTTAAATTTATGTTTATTTTCATTCTTATTCTGAATTTTCTATCATAAGAATTTCACATTATATCTGCATCGACTTTTACATTTTTCATTTCATGTGGTCGCCACCCAACCATTTGATCATAATCATTGTTGATAAAAGTTAGCCATCCCAACATCTTGCTTTATCAACGACTCTCCAATGCCAAATGGTTTGCTCTAATCTTAATATCAAAAGTCGGGAATTCAATTATTTCTCTATCAAAACTCATCTCGCCAAAACTCATGCCTTCCCTGCGCAAATCATCACTACATCAATCTATACATCACAATATACATGACATTCCCTCAATCAATTTTATTTGCTATAAGCATTTTCATATGCATTTATTTTTTTTAATTTGAATGTATCTGCAACAATCACATTATTAATATGCACACAAAATACAATATGACAGATAATAATAAAAAACTTATACTTAAATATTGTATTAGTATGAAATACTACGAATTAAAAGTATATAAGATCCACCTATATTATTGAAGAGACTGACAATAATAATTATGTTCAATATAAAAGAATTTCTAAATTTGAATTGCACAATAAATAAATTTACTGATAGATAGTAGCAAGTAATAGCCACATAGAATATTTTACTTCTTTATTTAACAAATGAGTATCTCGTCTAATTTAACGATTCATCTCTCCACAAATGTCTTTCCTAAGCTCATTTAGAGCTAGCAACTTTATATAAACAGCCAAGAAATAACTTTGTCAAATAACGCTTCATATAAAGTCATTTTAATACTAGATTGATAAATGTTATTGTTTGTGAACTTAATCATCGGGATGTGGTCCTCCCAGTTGCCTCCAAAATCAAGAGCATATAGTATCAATAAATCTTCTAACACTGGAATTGTTCTTTTTTATTGTCCATCGGCTTGTGGATTAAATGTTGTATTAAGATGTAACTATGTACCTAAACTTTTATAAGCATATTCCACAATCTAGAAGCAAACATTCCGCCTCTTTCAAAAACAATCACCTTTAGAACTTCATGCAGTCCAATAATTTCTTTGATATACAATATGATCAACTTATCAACAGAATCTACCTACTTAATTGATAATAAGTGAATTAATTTGGTCAATCTATCAATGATCATCCAAATAACATCATGACCCCTTCATGAATTGAGAAAATCCAATAATGCAATTTATGGTAATTTTCACTCAAGTATAGACAATAATTGCAGCAATCTACTAAGTCTCTAATACTCGGCCTTTATAATCTAACAATCTCGATATTTGGACAGTTTGTAACATCATTCTTAATATATAGCTATCAGAACATCAATTTAAAATCTCTATACATTTTGGTGCTACTTGGGTGAATAGCATAGCAGAATAATGACCTTTATATAAGATCTCAAATCCTTCCTTAAGAATACAATAGCTACCTTGAGCTGAATAAACAAATCACCAATTATCGATAGTGAATATTTATTTTTAATTGTTACTTTGTTCAACTTTTTGTGATCAATATATAATCACATAAATTCATCCTTCTAGACAGAGTATCGGTGCTCTCCACAATGAGTTACATGGCCTAATAAACCCCTTATCCATCAATTACTTCAATTAGCATTTTAATTCCTGTGATTCTTTATAAGACATTCTATCAGGTTATCTATATATTCTGAATAAACTTGACTACACATCAATCCCAAATCAAACTCTCTGGCGACAGGCCTAACAAGTCCTCAGGAAATGCATCAGAAAAAATCAGTAACGAAGCTCATCGAATAGGCTATACTATTCACCCAAGCAACACTAAAATGTATAAAGATTTGAATTAATGTTATGGTGGCTATGTATGAAGAAAAAAGTTGAATATATTTCCAAGTGTCAAACTTAGTAGTTCATAAAGGTTGAGTATCAAAGCCCTAGTATATTATTACAAATACTATCTATACTTGAGCACAAATGGGAGAAAATTATTAAGAATTATCATGATAATATTTGAGTGCTTACAATAGATTAATAAATCAACTCACTTCTTACCAATCAAATAGACATACTCAATTAATAATTTGGCTAGATTGTATATTAATGAAATTGTCTGACTGCATAGTGTTTCTTAGGTAATCATTTTTTAAAGAGACGGAAGATTTACATCCGAATTATGAAAATGCATTCATAAAAGCTTGCGCAAGCAGTTACATCTCAGTACAATAGTTCATACATAAACCAACGTACAATCAAAAAGAATAATACAAGTATTAGAAAATTTGTTCAGTTGTGATTTGAATCTTGAAGGAGGTTGAGAACAGCACATTCTGATGACTAAACTTACATAAAATTACATCGATCGATTCAATATATAAATGACACCATATGAAACACGTGTATGACAGAAAATACATAACTCTACTAAGCTAGGTCAAAGTAGTAGTGCATCAACTATTGGGTCCAAAATTAATTGATGAAGCTGCATAAAAAATCAGATTAATCAGAGATAGATTAAAGGTTACTAGAAATCATCAGCAAAAATATTATGACCCAAAGCATAGAATTGTGGGGTTCAATGTTGGTGATTTTGTTTCTTTGAAAGTCAGGTTCAAGAAAGGTCCAGTCAGATTTAACCGGGAAAGCAAATCAAGTCCCAAATATATAGGATTTTTTGAAATCATTAAGAAAAATGACAAAGTTGTATACAGGCTAGTGCTGCCAACTGATATGTCAAACATACAAGATATTTTTTCATATATCTCTGCTAAGGAAATGAGTTTCAAACTCAAATTAGAGGATCCTATCGAAGAATATTTAGATGCAAAAAGATTTGACATGGAGTAAGGAACCTGAGAGAATTTTAGAATTTGATTTCAGGAAAGTATAAGTAGACAAATTTCATATGTAAAGGCAAAATTGAAACACGGAACAAAAAAAAATCAACATGGAAAAATAAAAAAAAAAATCAGACGGAAATTTTATCAATTGTTTGATAATTATTAAGGAATTTCAAGAATGAAATTTAATAAAAATAGGAGAGTTGTAGTGCCCAAAAAGAACTAGAAAGTATAGTAAAATTTATTTTAAGAATATATCACATTTTTCACATTCCATGAAATTTATTCAAACTATTTTTATAAAATTCTACATTTTAGTTTGAACAATTTGATACATAAAAACACACAAAACATTAATGTACTTGATTTTATAAGATAAATTATCAAAATCAATTTAATATATAACAATTTAACTATTTTTCTAATTCAATTCCGTATTTATGTTTATTATTAAATAACGATTTGATGAACTTAAATGTAGGAGTTTGTTCGTGAAAATTCCATAAAGCTAGTTCTCTACTCATCTAATCCTGATAAGCAAACTTTAGGATGAGTGCTAATAGAACTTGTATTGAATTGAGTCATCCTCCTTTGTTACACATGAGAGGGTTGAATGGAGTGTGACATTATCTATGATGATGGCAAACTTTTATTGAAGAGATTTTCAAAAACAAGAACCACATGTTCCACAAGTGAATAGCTAAGTGCATATGCATTCCTGGCAAGAACTATATATGGCGTTAACTCTAGTTCTGCTGGATTCATCCCAAACTAAAGAAGAACATACAGGCTTTCCCTGCTTTTTGTTGTTTTTTAAACTCATGTACACAACATCATTTACTACACCATGAATAAATGTCCCGGCTAATTCTATATAAACAGGACAATTTTGGAGGTCAACACAAAGACAAAAGTTTAAGGTCTTACAAAAAAATGCAGGTTTTAATTCAGTGCAAATTAAGAACAACTAAGAAAATAAAAGAGAAGGTCTATTTTTCCATATTTATATGGCTTTAAAACAAATATCTTCATTGGAGATTCCAATGGCCAGCTTCGCAATCGATAGAATTGAAAAGTTTGCTGCCCATCTTTCAATCCAATTAAGGCAATCCATGAACCTCGAGGAATGGCAAAAGTCACACACAAATTTCCAAGGAAATAAAGCTATGCTAATTAAAAAACATCTTCCTTTATTTCTAATGTGATTAGCAGTTATCAAAAATAGAAATCACCGGTTAAAATCTACTCATCCTGCTATATAAATAGAATGCCAAGGCACACAATGAAATACACACAAAATTCAAGGGTGCTTGTTGACCTCACTTTCAATCGAGGTGCAGTTTTCCCTCCTTAGTAGCCTAGGATCTAACCATAGGACCTTTCTGTCGACTACTCCTAGAAAACTAGTGAAGGAGCCCTCTCTTTTAGCAATTCTGAACTTTTATTCGCTCGACTTGACGTTCCATATAGTAATTCTGACCGCTATTGCTTAGCAGGTAAGGCTACTCTGAAGGAACTCAGGAAGTATTCCTATAGGATTGTCGGTCTTAGGATTGACTGTACTCGTTGATTTGGCGCCGCCGCGCTTTTCGCCGTCCTGCTTAATCGAATTTGAGCCGAGTTTTTTGACGTGATTCGGGTCGCGAAGCGTTTTTGTCCTGATTGTCAACGAGATTGTCTAAACGACTCTGGATGACAAAACGGACTGCGCCGACGCGTCCAGAACGTCGATTTTGCTTAAAGGGACGTTCGTTTCACCGCGACGACACGTCTGGGAAAAAATACACATTTAAGTGTTAATTATAATAATAAACAATATTTTTTTATTATTATTATTATTAAATCATAACCTAATTTCATTATCTCCCCCTCCCCTCTGCTGAGTCTCGACCCCGTGGACCTCTGCCCTAGCTTCGACTCGCTCGGTTCCACCTGGCCCGCTCCTTCGTGTCGTTGGAGTCTCGTTCTCGCGCTCGCCTCGGGCACGTGGAAAGATCCCGCTACCCATCCCTTATCGTATCTCATTCTCTGCGAGGATCTCATCCTTTGCCTCTCGCACGCCCGTATGGAGGCGTCTGCTCCTCTCTATCCTTCGATCCGTATGCGATCCCCTAATCATTCTCTCTCCTTCTCTTTGGTTCATATGAAGCACGTGTATGACATAAAATCTCTGAAGAGGGGAAAACTCTGTCATTTTCTTCTCTCGCTTACTTCTTTAGCCTGTTGTACTTGAGTTGGTTTCCTCTTACTGTTGGAGGAAGGATTGAAGTGGAGGAATGCTTTGAAAACTTCTGTGCGGCTTTTCTTTGCTTCAGGGAGGCACTTTCTCCACCCTATGTGCCTTGTCTTCTTCGAGTTTCTCTCTGTCGAGCCCCTTAACTTAGTGCAGTGGACGATACAGCATGCTTGCGTGATATTACACTTATGTTTTTTTTTGAAATACTTGGTACTCAAGAATCTAGAAATGGAAATGTGAGCATGTTCTAGGAGTTAGACTTGATTACTTGCTTAAAGTGGTGAAGTTATGGCATGTTTCTATTTATTGTAGAATATTTCTATTGGAAGCAATTAGGAGGGTTGAAACATGGCTTTCAGACAATGTTAGCACCTCTTGCAAGCATGATAGGATATGTATCTTGAAGCTTTTCATTTATTCTTATCTAGCATGAGACATTGGAAGGTTTATTTGGTCTTTCACACATGTGGGGCTCGATTTTAGCTCATGTGATTGCCTCATTTGTTCGAAATCTGTGTGGAGTATGGAAAGATTTATTTTGGAAGTCCCTCGGAACTTATTTTGAAGGCTTGGTGTTTGATTTGTCACTGCTCTTTCTTGTTCAAGTATTGGTTGAGAAAAAAGAATCTTTGAAGGCCTTGAAATGTTAACTTTAAGGTTTATGCACGCTTCTCTACTTCACGTTATTCTTCTCATATGAAACACATGTTGAGGTGGATTTGTTTTAGCCACCGGATGGCACGGTTTTTGGCCTTTGCTGGGCTCGATTTTTAGCCTATATTGGGGCTCGATTTTGGCTCCCTGTGGTTTTTCCTTGCTCGAAATACATGTTATGAGAAAATTTATTTAATTTGGAAAACCCTGTAACTTATTTTGATGATTTGGTTTAGCTCCTCGTGAGGCATTGAGGCATTTGATGATTTGGTTTAGCTCCTCGTGAGGCATCCTTTTGCTCAAATATCTGTTGGAAACTGTTTCATGTTTGGAGTGGCCCAAATATGTGCCCAAATATGTTCTCTATGTTGTTCTTATTTAAGATGTATATTGGCTCCATATCTTGATGTTTCAAAAACATGCGGGTTGTTTCTTGGCTTTGGATGGCTCGGTTTTACCTTAAGATGGCTGGAGATTTACTTTGTGGGCTCGGTTTTGCTTGCTTTGACCCTGTTTTGGCCTTGAATGGCTCGGTTTTAGCTTTCCTTGGAGCTCGGATTTACTTGCTTTGGCTCTTACCCGAGAAGTGGTTTGGAGGAGGGGCTTGATTTCGTTTGTTCTAGCCATTACCCGAGAGCTTGTTCAGAGTCTGTTTTGTGCCCTTTTTTTTTCTGCTCCTACCCGAGAGCTTATAGTGGAACTGGCCCGTGTCTTGCCCTACCCGTGAGCTTGTTGGTGGGTTATTTGGAGTCGTTTGGCTCTTTCTTACTGTACTCAATTAGCTTATTATTTGTTGATGAATCAAGTTTGTCATCCCAAAAATTATTATCATTTTATTTATCCTCTTATATATGTCGAGGGAGCATAGTAGCCACTGGTGGTTCTTTTGGTTGCCTCGGCTGTGAGTCTTAATAGCTTTCTCTTTCCTTTTTCGTTGCCTTAACCGGGAGCCTTAGTAGTTGCCTCCCTTGTGGGTTGTCTTGGCCGAGAGTTTTAGGTGTTGTTCATCTCTTTGTATTGAGCTTGGCTGTGAGCATTTATGTGGCTTTAGGCAGATGTTTTTTATGCTTATTTAACATTTTTATGCTTATTTAACATTTATGCTTATTTAACATATGAAGCTTTTGATTACATTTGGAATAGGATGACTTTGATGTTGGCATGATTTTGGAAGTATAAATGGTTGTCGTCCCCGTGTCACTTTCCTTTTGTTCAATTCATGGAATTTGGAGGATTTTCAAGTCCTCTTTAGGAGAACATTTGGTTGAATTAAATTGAGCCCATGGAAGATATTTTTGGAGGATTGACACCGATGTAGGGGAGGTCATTTGTGGGTGATCGTCGTGTCGGTTCGGGCCCGTTTCGACTCGTTCGAAATAAGATTTGGAAAGGACACCTCCTTGGGTTGATCAAATTCTAATAGAGCGAGAAAATAAGGACACCTCCTTGGGTTGATCAAATTCTAATAGAGCGAGAAAATAAGATCCTTTTGGATTGATTCAAGGACCTCGGGCCCTACCTTCTCAGGTCTTTTCATTACAAGTTTTGAGGGCTGATTCATCTTCTGTCTTTACGGTGTTTTAGGTGGATCGGTGACTCCTCTCTCTCACCCCACTTTTGTTCTTTTTTTCCTTGTTTCTTGGTTCGATTTTTTATGTTTATGTCCGATACATAAGTGTCCACATATAGTCTTTTGCTATACGTGAAACCATCATGCAAGATCGCAAGTAGGTCGGTTTTGTTTTGGGACTTAGGGCGGTGATGACAAAAGCACACCGAAAATATAACAGAATGATATGTCATCCTATGACATCGGGATCCGATTCAGGAAGGTGTGTGGGGTCTAATGTCCCTTCCCCCGACACAAGACTAGCGGGAGTTGACCCGAACCTTCTTACATTGTTGGCAGTCTTATGTCCGACAGCGCGATCGACTGATAGTCTTATGCCCGACAGCGCGATCGACTCATGGACAACTACTTTTCAAAATTGATAAAAAACAAATTTAATAAGAGCAGATACACCTTTTTCTAAAACAAAAATACATTTTTCGCTACAAACAAAATTGATATAGTTCATTTTTTGCATGTTTGAAACATATGTGCATGCTGAAAATATAAATTTTAAATACATTTGTCCACCTGTTGATCACCTGTTTAAGCTAAGAAGTATCCTCACGAGTTAGGTTCGATAAGACACTCTTCTAGTTGAGTGGCGGACTTTATACATCCGGGTGACCGAGTAGCCTTCGACGACCCTCGAGTA
>NW_018217944.1:39686-66725 GCF_001263595.1 Phalaenopsis equestris | reverse complement strand
TGAGCCTAGCCCCGACCCGAGTGCTTGCGGTCCCTCTCTTTTCAGACATTTTCATATGTTTTTCTTGGAATTTTTGGACAAAGCACTCGTGGTCCCTTTACGAAATTTTCTCGTGTTTTCTACGATTTTAATTGATTTGTCGATTCGTCAATTTCCCGCATTTCTCTTATCGTGGGTCTTTTGACGATCTTTCTCGAGATTTCTGGACGATGTTTCTTTGTTTTCGTTTATATAAAACATTTTAGTTTGTTTCCTCAAGTTTTGTTGCTTGTACCTGTTGCATCAATTACACCTAAGAAATAGCGGACCTCCCAGGTATACATGTTTGTTTTATGTTTACAGCATGTTAATTTCTTGCAAATTACCTACTTGTTGTATTTCTTACTTTTCCTTTACACCGCATGTTATAATGTTCTCTTTACTGCATGCTCTACTGCTTGTCCTCTGCTACATATTCTACTCATATTCTTCTACTGTTATGTTATACACTATACAACTTCAACATGTTTCTTATAAAATATCTGAAGAACTACAACCATAGGGCCGTTGGATTTGATGTTATAACCTAACACCCTAGAAAGCTTAAACTCGTAACGACAAGGAGCTTGCAAAGGAGCGTGGAACTAGCGCGGTGGGCAGCACGACCATTTTCAACAGCAGAACATGTCTTTCCCAGCTAAATCATTCTTTTCCTAGAAATTAAAACAACAATTCATAAGATTTCGAGGTCGTTTGCGTGGTGCGACATAAATCCTCAACTTTTCTTTTAGGCATATGTACAGCTCTACTGTGCAATCTAAGCCCTAACTTGTTTTAAGATTCCGATGTTGTCGTTCGTCACGACCTAAATCCCCATATCTTCTAGGTTGTTTGTGTGATCGTTTCATACAAATGTAAGCCCTAATTAAATAAAATTGGCAGGATGAAATACTTGAATAATTTCTCCTCGAAACTAAAGCCAAACCATAGAGTAGACTGGGAAGTCACCGATGATCTAAGGTTTTCCTTCGAATCAGTGACATATCCTAGTTCTTCCTCCTTTGGATTCTACAATAAATGCTCTAAGTTTGGAGTCATTCCTCTTTCACACATCTTTGTCCGATTTCGTTGAAAAATTCAATCCTTTTGAAGTTCTTGAAGGTAATTTTTCCTGATTTTTATCGAGAGTATTCTTAAGTGACTTCGGTCATTTAAGATGTAATTAACTATAGGAGTTGCACTTATAGAAAATTTTTCCGAACCCAGCTTAAAATAAACCCTATTTAATTTTTCATATTAAATAAAGGAATTTGTCGGCAAATAAAACGGTTTCGCAGACCAAACGGAAGTCATTTATTTCTTAGTTTATTTGATCGAACCTCATCCTCAAGTCTTGTGATTATCCCTCAGTATTGATACAGAGTTTGAGGTAGAGTGTTCTTTCATTTAAACTGTGAACATTGTGAGGTTAGTTTGATTTCATATTTTTCTAGACTTAAATCTATATGAAATTAAAACGTCCTTTCGAAGCGGACGAAGCGATTTCGATTCCGGCGACCGACAGCTTCCTACGGGCGACTCAACACACCCCAACTTTTTATTGTCGACAGCTTCTGGCGACTCCGCTGTGGAATAGCTTCTCTCTCCATTTAAATCAGGAAATATTATCTTCACACATCGGTAATGTGTCAATGTCCCTCTTGGACCAAATTACCCTTCTTCCGTTGGCATGCTTCACCCATTTCTTTCTTGGGGAAGTACGATCAACTCTTTTCGGACTTCAGTAGCATCTGTTCAATCCCTTTGCGGTTCAGGAGACCATTAAGGATTTTTTATCTTTTATGTGGGGTCGAACCCCCAATAGGTGTGTTGGTGGTGGCATTGTGCGTTGTGAAGTCGGTCTCGCACTCGGTCCTAAACTTTACTCTCCTTTTTGTGTCATTTCGAGTTTGATTTGTTATTTTGTAAGTTAAATCGAATTGTGTCTTGCTGCGCTTGCTTTTTAAATTTTCTTTATTATAATTAAGCCTTCATACATTTTTTCACTAAAATCTTCATCGATTAAATAAAATTTACCCGGTTTACAGATCTACCTCCGTCAATTTGTAGTGCTCGCGCTATGATTACGAGACTTTGGCCAAGATAACTAACCCTAGGGTTTTTTCTTTTGAAGTTTTTGCGATGGCGTTTCCGACGCTCACCATTTCCTGCAACTTGCCAACGGACCATAACTCTCGTAACGTCGCCCCCACCATCAAGTTTGGGGCAGGATTCTAGGACCTCGAGGTCATTCTCGGGAAAGTCTCGTTCGTGGTCGTGAAAGTCACCACCCCAGAAGTTTAGGAACCGTCTGCTGAGTTTAACCTGAATTGCCTACAAGATTTCCCTTCTTACAAGAAGGAAAAGACTACCGCCATTTTGAAAACTACAAAGCCTGACTTTCCTGCTCCTGCTAAGGAAAAAGAGGTTATGATCTTCGATAGTCCAACTGAGGAGTTCATCGTTCCGCTTTCAGTGTTCGAAATTGGGTCGAGTTCGAAAGTTGCGCCGTTAACACGGTCACAAAGGAGAAACCGTAGCCGAAAAGTTTGCAAGATTGCCGAAGTTCAGATTTCTGAAGATATGACTATTGATGAAATTCCTCATCAGGAGGAATCGGGATTGTTGGATACTTCTCTGTTTTGCGAGGGAGTATGTTCCACCCCTTAGTAAATACTGATGGACATGAAAGTATCCGGAAGATTGTCGCTGCTTTACCTGCTTTACCGTCACCACCGTCACCTCATGGACATGGTGGAAAGAGGAAGAAGTCTACTCCTCTCACCAGAGTCAGTACAGTGTTTCAGAGACTAGCTGTCAAAAGGGGTTGCTTAGTCAGTGAATTGCTTAAGCAGATGGGATGTACAATATCCCCTCGCATGAAGAAAGAAATATTAAAAGACGTCAGATCTGCTGAAGGATTACCTCCTTGCATTCCCACCAAGTTCCGCTTGGGGAACAGAATTGACACTATCACCACCACTGGGTTCGCACGCCGTCGACCGATTAAGTCACGACTGGGTCCGAGAGTTCCACCAATCACCAACCATAAAGATGTTCTTAAGATCCCAAAGAAAAGGATAAACATGTTGCCTAGTACTGTATCTGGTCTTCACCATGGGAAGCATGCCTCTCTTTGACATGCCGATGTTTCTGTTGAGACGCCGAGACGCTCCGTCTCAAAACATCACCATCAAGGAAAGAGGAGTGGATACCCAGGGTTGTTGCACCAATACGATCTAGTGAGCCTATGAGTTAGAATTATAGCATAAAGCAGAGACCTGAAGTACTCGACATGATAACAACAACAACAGTTAAAGAAGGTGCAGAGATAGAAATGTTCAACAGAAGCCTCCGGACCTCAAAGTGATACGAGGGGCAATAATTGAGAAAAAAGTCGAAAGGCTCAAGGCCGAGATTTTGGAACTAGCCCGAGGACGTGGAATTCCCGTTGATGATGAAGATAAAAAATCTGAAGAATACCTCGAAGAAGACTGTATGGATATTAATGTTATCGAAATCAGAGCAGTTACATCTGCGCGCGACGCTCAACCTCCCACTGAAGAGAACGTCGTAGATGAGCTGCGTAAGGCTCTCTTCCTGAGAGATGAAAAAATCAGCCAAATGAAGAATAGAATGGAAGAAATGTCCGCGGCCATGACTGCTATGGCTGCAGCTTTGGGACAATCTCAACAACAACATTTAGTTTCTCCAGAAGTTAATCAACCAGAAATTATCCAGATCGTAGATGAGAGAAGAGAAGTTGCCTCAGCTAACAAAGATGATCTACAAAAGAGGGACTCTACTCAAAGCGTCATACCATAAAAGGATTTTAAACAAATGGTCGAGCAAGTTCGGGAGGTCTTAGCCCAATTTAAGGGTGGTGCATTGGTTTTAAAGGGTAGACCCTACCCGGAGGAATATGTCGTACCCTACCCTCCTACCCTAAGGGTTTTGTGACACTGAACTTTAAGATATTCAATGGGATTGGAAACCCCAGACAACACATAGCACATTTCCGAGTCAGTTGTGGCAACACGGGAGGTAAAGAGGCATTGCTTTGCCGCCAATTTATCAGCATTTTATCAGGGATAGCTTTTGATTGGTATGTCGAATTACCTAATAGATCAGTAAAGACTTTCTTCGACATAGAGCAGTTGTTCGTGAAGAGATTCGCCAGAACGCAGCACCATGTTTCTATAGGAGATCTTGTGATAGAGAAGCAAAAGCCTAAGCCTAACGAGACTCCGACTCCAGTAGATTATATTTTGAGGTAGAGAAACCTTAGCATGAAATGTGAACCTCAATTACAGAAACATCATACGATTGAGATCCTACTCAAAAACATTCATGGGCCAATAGTTTTTATGCTTAAGGGATTCATCATCAAGTCTTTCGAAAAACTGCTCAGCAAAGCCAGCAATCTGCAAGAAGAAACCAAGCATATGGATTCTCATGAGAAAACAGACAAGTCCAAGACAACCAGGATATTCGAGAAGAAATCCGGGGTAGTGACAACTGTTGACAAGAGAAAACAACCAATAAAGATATATGCAGAGGATTTCCGTCAGGATTCCCAGCCACCATCACAACATAAACAACAGCAGCGTATGCAACAGTATGGTCAGCCTGCCCAAGACGAAGCAGTACCCAAGATATTTATGAGTCTAATGAAGAAGTCTGAATTCAGATTACCAGCTCCAAAGAGGTCAGAGGAGCTCAACAAAAAGGATCAACCCAATTATCAACCCAATTATTCAACCCAATTATTGCCCGTATCACAGAATGCTCGGACACACTATAGAGTATTGTTTCGTCTTCAAGGATTAGCTCGAGAGGAACCTTAAAGAATGGAATATAACAATCCCGAAATAGTATTTAAAATAACCTGAAAGAGGTTCTGTAAATATGATTTCAGCTGAGTCAATCACTCCAATAGATTCGTACTCAGAAAAAGATGAATGGACTACAATTTAGAACAAGTAGTTCAAAAAGATATTTTTAGTTTGATTTCATATTTTTCTAGACTTAAGGATTTCGATTCCGGCGACCGACAGCTTCCTACGAGTGACTCAACACACCCCAACTTTTTATTGCCAACAGTGCTCTTTGGGGATATGGAATACATCAAAATTGCATCTTTCACCTTCAAACGTGAAATTCCTGGGGAGAAACTTTTACGGGTCTTTAGTGGTGATAAGGATAGGATAGAAATGGCAACCTTCAGTGGAATCCTTCCTGATTTTTGTAGGAAAGTTCACATCTTGTTGTAGCTTTGGGTCCATATATTACATAATTATGGTGATCTTGAAGTACAGGGCCATTAGCAAGAGGGAGAAAAGAAGCAGAACGGTAAGAGTTTAGCAACAATCGAAGCAAATTTGAATGAGTTGTTGGTTGATCCATTAAAGTCATAAACCCTTCACTCAGATTTTGTCAAGACAACAAAAAATCTTGATAAATATACATGCATTGTTTTGTTAATTAAAACAAAATTTTCACCAGCTTCTCTAGATTCGTGATGTTACTGGTGTGAGATAACCATGTTGGGATCTCTCTAGATATTAGTCCTACCATAATGAAAATATCTCTCAACTTCAACCCTAAGATTGCAAAGAAAATCAGCAAAAGAACACACATGTGACCAACAAGGTTGAAAGGAGGAGAGAGAGGTGGAGGGCAACAACTAGGGTTACTACAATAGACCAGATAACATATTGAAGAAAAGAAATTGCTCAATTATGTTTTATTCAGTAAAATGACCGGTTATTTAGAATATGATAACAAATAAAGTACACCACACAAAAATTGTCCACTTATTATTAAAAATAACTTTGCTAAATACCAGCAATAAACATAATGTAGATAACATTCTTCAAATTATCAAATTGCTACTTTATCATTGTAGAGAACAAGATTTGCACATTAGAAGTATGCTGGCATAGTCAAACAACATTTTAATGACCTCTCAAGTAAATAAATCGTGGAGACCAAGCTATTAAATTCATTTCAGATATTTATACCGACTTGATTTTTATAGAGAATAAAAACTAGAGCTTATTGCTTGTTTGGACATCAGGTTCAACAAAAAGAGCGTTTTCAGAATTACACTGGAAGCAGAAAGTCCGGAATATTATTACAGAAGAGCAGCTTTTCATTGCTCAGGCGGACCAGCTGGGAACTGTCCCCAACACATAGTTGGGTGTGAAAGCCGAGAGCCAAGAAAACCTGAGTTTAAACCCAGAAAAAAAAATGAACATGAGATTAGATCCAGAAATCCAAGGAAAAAAAGGAAGATTTACATGCATACCATGCAATTCATATGTATTTACATATCTAAAATCTGAACTTCAATCTTAGAAAACAACCTATAAACCTTCAAAATGAGACTACAATTGAATGAGCTACAAAATAAAAAAAAAAGCATTTCAATGCACATGAACAAGTAGCCTTAAAGTTATTTTGGGTATTTTTGAAAAAAACTTGATTTATTTTTTAAAACAAAAACACTTACAAAACACTATTTATATTATCTGTCCGTATTAACAAAATCAAATCAAAATAAGTCAAACAACATATAAATTTCTAACACACAAATACTATAAATATAGAAATAAATGTTCATCATAATATCAACATACCATTTGCTGTGGCACCCACAAAACTTCCTTGGCTGACCCTGTCATGTCGGAAGCCTCCAATAACAATGGATTCAACTGAGTTTTGCGCTCGATCACACGAAGCATTGATTAAAGAAGACATCTCAATAGTTCGTACTCTTAAAATTTGCTCGACCTGTTCCATAAGCACGTCCGACTGGCTCTCAATAAATGCACTAGCATCAAAAGATTTCGAAGCTCTAGAAGCCACAATACTGAAGATGCGGCATAAATAGTTATAGCGCTTTGCCGTCAATGTTTGGGGGTTCCCACCATATAGAAAGTCACAGCTTCCACCAAAAGCACCAACCTTTGCATCCTTTCTCCACCTTTTGAGTACATACTCTTGAGGCAAATCTTTAATATTTCTAGAATCAAGTACCTTTAACATGTGATGGCATGGAATGCCAATAAACTCAAACTTTTTGCAACTGCACGTAACACTTCCATCTAGTGAATCAAACTTAACAAAATGATCTTTAGGTTTCTCATCCATGGTTACCTTATACTCTGATATTGTCCCAATCTGGCCACAACTATATAGCATACAATCCATATAAAACTCAAATTCTTTTTCAAACATTTTAAATGCAGCGTGCGTATACAACTCTGCAGCTTGTCTTAACACCCTCATCGAAGGCAATTTTCGTGAATTTTGACTTGCATGAACATCAGCTTGTAATTCCGCAAATCTTCTTTCATCGAGTAGTCTATTATAATTCTCATAAAAGTGAAAAAGCTCTATTTCAGGTGAAAGAAACTTTTTTAGCTCACAGCTCAAGTTATCCTTCAACTGAACGCTTTTCATATCGGCATAAAACGCTTCTCGTTTATAAACCAATGCCCATTTCTCCCTCTCTTCGAATAGATTGGCCAACCATTGGTTATCTTTGAGATCATAATTTTCCAACATTGTTCTCCATGCCATGAGAAACTCATCCTCATCTTCATAATCGAAAAGACATCGACTAAAATCACTCGCTAAAGTTTTCGAACCATGAAATGCCTGGGTTAGCTGCTCAAGTGTGTTCTGGTAAATATGCCACACGCAATACCGATGAAATGTGCCGGGCATTATCTCAGCTATTGCCTCAGTCATTAATTCACTCCGATCTGTCAAAATCGTCTTAGATTGTTTTCCATGCATTGTATTCTTGAAAGTTTCAAACAACCACTTGTATGATTTCTTGCTTTCATCATGCAATAACGCGGAACCAAATATTATAGCTTGTTTATGATGATTCACCCCAATAAATTGCGCAAATGGCCTGCCATAACCAAAATATTTATAAGTTGAGTCAAAACAGACCACATCACCAAAGTAGTTGAAATCCAACACAGACTTTGCATCAGCCCAGAAAAAATTGATCAAATTATCGTCATCATCAGCTTGAACTGCATAAAAGAATGATGGATTCTCTTCTTGCATTTTCTGTAGATACTCGAGGGTAGCCCCGGCATCTCCAACCAGCACGGATTTAATATGTTTACTGTCAACAGAATGGATACTAATATCCTGAGCGGTTCGAGCTTGCATATTGAAAGGGTTATCGGCTGACAAAGGGGTCATCATTAAGACATCTGCCATGCCCGATTCATCATCAAGAACACCTGTTTCAGAATTTTGTGAAACCAATAAGTCGCTAGACGAAGGGGCAGAGAGTGGATGATTATGGCACGTAACAAATTCCGAGACGTGATATTTGCCGCCAGGTGTTATTCTGATGATCATACATGCTGGGCACCCTGTTCTCGTTTCTGGGCGAGGCTTCTTCACCCTTTTAGCACCTTTCTTCCGCTCTCGAAAGCCCTCTTTAGAGCATACAAACATCCTTCTCGTAATAACATCATCAGCCGTTACTGTCATGCTTGCTCGTCGAACAGTGAAACCCATCCTTCCAGCATACATGTTATAGAATTCATAAGCCTCGTCTTCGGTTTCGAATTCCGGAGTTTTCACCGAGTCATCTACCAAATTAACTCGTGTGGCACGAGCCTTCCGCCTTAGCTTCTTGGCCTTCAACATTTGGATTGATGCGGCCGTTGCAAGGGGGTGGTTATGATTTGCTTCAAATTCCGTTACGCGGTATTTTCCGTTAGGTGTGAGCCTGATTGTCATGCAAGCCTCGCAACCAATCCTTGTTTCGGGCCTCGGAGACTTCACTTCCTTCGCCCCCTTTTTCTTCTCTCGGAAACCCTCCCTCGAGCAAACGAAAGTCCTTCTCGTCACAATATTTTTTGATGTCGTCCATAGGGTTGATCTTCTAACAAAAAAGCCGACATTCTCGGCATATGTATTATAGAAATCATATGCATTATTTTCGCTATCAAACAGCATATTAATAGTTGGCATCCAACCAGAACTCGCAGCTTCTCCAATCATGGTGGTAGTGGTTGGTGTAGTATCTGTCATTTTCTGCTTGAAAATAACAACCAATTACGCTCCAAAATTACGAGCATTCAAAACCAATCTATGAAATTAAAGGCGGGCTTGAGTAGCTATAATTTGACTGTTCAACAACACTTGCAGTGATAGAAAACTTTGAGAAAGAAATGACTAGAGAATAAATAAATAAATAGGGGCATTTACATACATACAGCCCAATTTCTATTTATTTACATATCTAACACCTAAACTTTGCTATTTTTACATTCATACCACCCAAATCTTTCATATCACATAAAAAATACCACTAATTTAACTTTTAAAAGTGAAATACACCTTTTGATGCATAGGTAAGTGGGCATGCATGAAAAAAATTTATGTAAATACAAAAGAATTGAGTGGCATGTATGTAAATCTTTCTAAAGTAAATGATAACCAAAACCATGCAGCTTAATACCAAAACAATAATTTCAGGCCTACATTTAAATTGATTTTTCCTCTAGCAGGGTAGGCTGGTATGCTCTTCTATGTGTACCCCAGCTACCTGATCAAGGTGTGGCCATCTGGTGACATTGTTGTTTCTCCACCATCAGTGCTAGGGTATGTATATCAATTACGGACCAATACAACAATAACTAAACCACATTATTGATTGATGACCTCAATCCCCTACGGAATCTTGAAAGTGTGTGCTCCTCTGGTTCCACTAACTCACAATTCAGCATGAGTTGATCAAAGTCAGTTGTGTACACTCATCCAAAAAAGTGTCTCACTGGCATAGTTTACGGAAATTTTTGAATACCTCCTATCGGTAATGCAGGTGAAGAAATTAACATTGCATTTCCATTTTCATTTTTGACCACATGACGATTTTACTCTTCTATTTTCGTTGTCGAATACAGTTCAGGTTCTCCCATCACAATAAAACATTTTTCGTAAGTTTAATGACTACCAATTTAACTCTTCTGCCCTGCGGAATAACTTCGTACTCAAAAAAATTTGCTCAACTATTTCAAGTTACCCAATTAACTTAGTTGGATCCATGCGACCGTTGAAATTTGATAAATTCATTAGTTCAAGATCCTCGCTTCTCCTTTGATATTTCATGACGAATATTTGAGATATTGATTTTTTGCCATTGAAAAAAGTCTGGCGGAAGGGATTCATTTCCTCCTCTCGATCCGAGGAGCCCCTTGCGGTTATGGGTGATCTCACTTAGTTGACTCCTCTCAAAAATGGCAAGCCTCTAATGTCGTTGGAAGATTTCCGACTACAATCCTCCATATCAAATTTCTGGACACTTCGCTGAGGGTTACTCCTTGGCGGCATGGTGTCTTTTTCTCTCGATCAGGTTTTCGATGAATATAGGATTTTAAATCAAGACGGGTTGAGGGGTTTAGATTTTGGTGGTAGGTGTCATGGTAAAATTTTGGTGGAAGTGAACAGGTTGAACTTTGAAAATTTAGAGTTGAGGCTAAGAATTATGGTAGGAATGATTTCGGTATGGTGATGACTTCATTTTAGAACTTTAGATTTTGACAAAAAAGACAATACCCAAAAAAATCTAGGCCTTCCAGAAGGTATTTGGGAAGCAACATTTGTGAATAGAATTTATGAAATAGCAAGGGAAGGCTAATACGTGGGATTTACAGTACTTGAAAGGAAATGCAGAGATAAAATTGTTGTCAGACAGGTGTGCAGTCTCGTTACATATGGAGGCAGTTGTGAAAATATGGCATCTACACATTTTGTGGACAAATTGAGCCTCACTAAGCAGAATTAATCCCAACCATGTTCTCTATCTGATTGAAGAAAGAAAATAAGATCACAATTGATAGAAAATGTCTCATGGAGTATTCTATATGAGACAAGTTGCAGTATCACGATTGGTGCAATGTCGTGTCTATGATTGCATGCCACGTTCTTTTAGGTTGACTGTGGCAATATGACGGGCACATTTCATGATAGTCACAAAAACACCCACTCGCTTATCAAGAGCAGGAAACATATTATACTTGTGTCATTGAAAGAGTCAGTCATGTTGGGTGATGCTCCGACTGAGACAAGAACTTTAATGGCCCGTGCTATATTTTTATAGGCTATAAGAGAGGCATCAATGAAAGTGGTCCTGGTGATGTTAGAAAATAGTGTCATAAAAGAGACGGAATTTGAGATGGTGCGACGCTCCCTAAAGAAGTTTCAAGATTCTATGACTTTCAATTTAGCCCCTAAGTTGTCACCATTGAGAGCAATTCAGCATGTCATCACTTTCGATAAAAATGAGAAGTTTTTTTTTTTGCAATTTTTGGATGGCTCTATAGAATAAGTTGGGTACTGAGTTTTAGTTTAGTACAACCGTGCATCCACAAATTGTTAGTCTGATGGGAGGGGTGAATCACAACCTTGGAAATCTCCTTAAGAGCATTGTGGAAAAGTACACCCGACAGTGGGTTCCAAGTTCTTCCAGGAAAGAAAAAGAAGTTTCTCCGACCTCTGGAGAATGACGCGGGAACGTAATGATAAGATTTTGCAATCCAGTCTCCGTGGGGTTTCCATGACCTGTAGGTTTGGCGGGATCGCAAACGACCCAGATCACGATTCAGACTATAGGGCAGTCGAACAAGCCGATCAATTTTCCCCATTTTCAGCATATTTCTTTCATTTTTATTTATTTTCTATTCCTTTATTTACTATTTTTTTTATTTCATATATTTCTTATTTTTAAGTTTGATCTTTACGTGAGAGACTATTTATATGTTGTTATTTTTTTATTGAGAATTATTTTTAAGTTTGATCTTTACGTGAGAGACTATTTTTATTTTTTTATTGAGAAGGATTTTTTTATTTTATTTTGAGTATTTTGGAGTTTGCAATCTTTGTTTGTACCATAAGGAGTATTGTATGATCTTACTTTCGCAAGCGGTGAGTCTGTATCTTGCTCAGGTGCAGGTGGTGCAATCTCCTTGCCACCAAAACGTTGTGATTTAGAGTTTTCTCTATTGTATTCAGCTAGGACAACCGCCAACAAAGTCAAACATGCCGTCCAAAAATAACTTTATCCTTGAAATCCCATCCAAATGTCGTAAATATCACATATTAGCCTTCCCTCACTATTTTATAATCACTTCTTTGTGAAAGCCGTCTACCAAATAACTTCTACGAGTCCTAAATTTTTTACGGTCTTGTTTTTCTAATGCAGCATGTTATCCATGCACATGCACCACGATCCATATTTTTTTGGCACAATCAAAGCTGGCACAACATACAAATTGGCACTCTCGCGAACTAATACTTGGGACATTAGGTCCTCAACCAGCTTCTATAACTCATAATTTGTCGGTCGCATCCTATAGGTTGGTTGGTTGAAAAGCACTAATCGTGAGATAAGGTTTATGCATGTTGAACTAGGAGGCATATTGCGTGTCAAGACATCTTGAAACCCCTCTAGTAATGGTAGCACCACTTCAGGTATTAGTTCTTCTAGCTCACTGTCTTTTAGCATTACACATGGTCAGTCCCACAAATGGCTTTCTCATAGCCTATAAAAAGGTAGCACGAGGCACAATGGCTTCAATCTCTATCTGAGTCCCAGTCATTGTTGCACCCTTAGTGATAGAAGGATGATGTGTTTCCCATCCTTGTTAAATGCGAAGGCATTTTTATGGCCGTGATGAAATGTACATCTGTTGTACTGCCACGGTCGACCTTATAGAATATGACATGCATCCATAGGGATGACATCACACAAAACTTAATCTTACACCTCATCTCCAATTAAAAATTCCACCAAACACCTTTTGTCAATACAAATCTTGTACCCACTATGTCGTGAAGAAAAAGGTGTGCATTCTCTCATTATATATTGAGGTAGTTGTGAAAATATGGCATCAACATGTCTGGTGGATAACTTGATCCTTGCTATGCAAAAGCAATCTCAATCATATTCTCTATCGCGGTTGAAGAAAATAAATAAAATCACAATTGAGAGAAGATGTCTCGTAGAATATTTTATAGGAGACAATCTGAAGGATCATGTTTGATGTGATATTGTGTCTATGGATGCATGGCACACTTTTAGGTTGACCATGGTACTATGACAGGGGTACACTTCATGATAGTCACAAAAACACCTACTCAATAATCAAGGACAATAAGCGTATTATACTTCTATTGTTGAAAGAGTTAGTCGTGATGGGTACTCCGACAAAGATGAGAAATTTAGTGGCACGTGCCAAATCTCTACAAGTTACGAGAGGCACTAGTGAAGTTTGTCTTGGTGATGCTAAAAGATAGTGACATAAAAGAGATGATAGCTCAGGCAGTGCCCCTCACTAGCGGAGTTTCATAATTCTCTGACCTTCAATTTACCTTCTAGGTTGTCACCATTGAGAGCAATCCAGCGTGTCATCACTTTAAATAGAAACGAGAGGTCGGACGAAAAAGGCGAACTACAACATAAAAAATTTCCTCAGAAGCTTTGTGGGAATGAAAACCCAACAGCAAGATCCATATCCTTTCAGGAAAGAAGAACCTTCTATCCCAATAGAATGACGCGAGAGCGTAAAAACAAACTTTTTGTGATCCGTCTCGGCAAAATTCCCGCGAACTGTGGGTTCTACAAGATCGCGGATGACTCGGATCACGATTCATTCTACAGGACAGCCGAATGAGATGTCCAAATTTCCCTATTTTCATGATACTTTATTCCTTCTGATTAACTTATTATTTCTTTACTTTCGTATTTTTAGAAACAAGAGCACTGAGCACCGGGTTCCAAGCCCTGGATAGAAAAAGTGGACGGTTGTATTAGGTATTCGACAGCTAGCGTAAAATTTGTTGAAAAAACATGACATGAATCATTTAAATCCTTATCTAAAGTGTGCAAAAGCCGGTACACTGGCATCCAGGAGTAAATTCAAATTAGCTAGACGGATGCGAATAAGGAAGTTAGTTCATAAAACTAATATTAGTATAATATCTTGGAATATAGGTACTCTAAAAGATAAATTAATGAAATTAATTGATATTATAATTCATTGGAAGATAAAGATCTAATGTATTCAAGAAACTAGATTAGTTGGAAAAAAAACTATGGACATTGATAGCTAATTATTTGAAAGATAATATTGTAAAAATTAATAATATTAGAAATAGAATTTTAGCCCTATAAACTATTGTTGAAGCTAAGAATTTTAATGTTATAAATGCGTATGCTCCTTAAGTAGGTTTAGGGCAGCTACAACTTATCAATAATCAGCTGATAAGCAGCTGATCTAGACAAGCTGTTGATCAGTAGCTGATTCGGATAAGTTGGGTGGTTGTTTAGAGTTGTTTCTAAATAAATGACCATTATGTACCTGTGCAATAGTGTTGTTTGCAACAGAACTGTCATAGCTATATATTTGATAGTTTAGATGCAAAAAAACGACCATTTCACATGTAGTTTTCCATCATACATATATTATTATCTTCAAACTAAGAATATATGTGAACCAAAGAGAATACTATGACAGATGAATGTGAACATTAGTGATGAGATCATTAAGATTTTGGGATGTTTGATTAACTATGATGTACACCCTATTATTTCTATGTTTATTATAGTGGAAGGAAAAATACCAAAGTTCTTACAAGAAGCTCCGATATGATCAATAAGTTAATAAAATTTATATATTTGGGAAAAGAATATCTTAAAGAAATATTAAGAGTTGTTTTATATCTCTGAAGCATATAAAATAAATGAAAGTTATTCGTAAATCAGTCTAAGTTGTACATTTAAACAAAGTATAATTATACAATAGGAAAATCAATCAAGCATACATTAACATTTTTTTCCTGATATGAATCAAACACCTAATACATTACTGCTATGCATCTAACTCAAACAAAAAAAAATTATATGAGCAACATCAAAACATAAGATGTTCTCTTTTTCAATAGATTCATTAACAAACATAGAAATATTTCCCTTGAAAATGAACAAATAAAAAACAAAATAAATAGATATTAGAGAGATTTGAGAAAAGATACTCAAAGCACACCAATTTGCCGCCCCTCCGTAACTTTCTTTTTCTGGTTTTCCATCTGTCGTTTTTAATCATACAAAACTTTTTGTACTTCAATTTAAAAAAGCATTTATTCCTTCAGAAAAAAATTACCTCCTAGAGTTTCTTCGAAGATCTTCTCCATTATTGGGGGCTTCTCCGGCAAAAACGTCCGGCCGGCAAAGAGGAACAACCTTCATCTCCAGCAACCCAAGTGGTCTTCCTATCCGTCGTTTGTGATTTCTCAAACAACCTTCTTGTTGGGTTCCAAAGAAGGTGGTTTCTTCGGTGGATTCAGGCTTCTGAAACGGGAGATCGGCGGCTCTCTCGCGAAGCAGTGCTTAAGGGCATGCAAGTATAAGTCCGAAAGAAAAGCTTGGGATACAAGGGATCGCCCGCAACCACATTTAATATCAAATTTAGTCCACTTTTTGTGATGAGCGGGTGAAACGCGCGAAACAAGCACAACCCAAGTGTTTTCAAAACGTCACCGCAGCGAAAAAGCTGCCCCAAACGGAGCCTTAGATATAGGTTCACAGGAATAATTCTGGAATGATCTAGAAGAATTAATAAAAAATCATACAAAAACTTTTATTAGAGGACATTTAAATAGACATGTTTGTAAAAGTGATAGAAGAATTTAAAAAAAATCATGATGGCTATGATTTTAGAATGATTAATGAAAGAAGCAAAAAATATATTAGATTTTGTTTTAGTTTGTAACTTTGTCATTGTCAATACTTTATTTAAGAAAAAAGATTAGCATATTATTACTTATAAGAATTGATATAATAAAACACAAACTGATTATTTTCTTATAAGAAAAATAGGTCGTTGAGAGTGTAAAGATTGTAAAACCATACCAAGTGAAAATTTAAGTGTTCAACATCGATGATTAGTTCTGAATTTTAAAATTAAGAGTTGAAAGATTAAAATAATAATGAATCATTGTAATAGAATTAGATGGAGGCACTTAAACCACAAATAGAATTATTTTATGAGTAAACTTCAAAATTTCAAGACTTTGGACGTTCATGAAGAAACGAATTCTATGCGGAATAAAGTAACAAATACTATTAAACAAGTGGTAAAAGATATATTTGGAGAATAAAAAGGAAAAAAATTATAAATAAAAAAAGTTGATGGTGGAATATTGTGCAAGAAAAGATAATTTAAGAAGTTATATTATAAAAATTGGTTTAAACGTAAAAACTTAAAAATTCAGAAAAATATAATGTGGCCCCAAAGGGGTCTGAGAGAACAATTTATGACATTAAAAATTATGTTTTTAGAGATTTTTATAATAAATTAAATACTAAAGAAGGTGAAAAAAATACTAGTCAAACAAAGAAAAAAGAAAAGTAAAGAATTAATTCAAGTAAAGTGTATTAAAAATGAAAATCAAAAAGTGTTTTCTTAAAAAAAGATATTCAAGACTGGTGAGTGAGCTATTTTGAAAAACTTTTCGATGATTTTTGAAAATACGATCGACCTTACTTATCTTAATATCATTAATTATAATAAAATATTTTATTTTTACCATTGCAATAGTTAAAAAGAAGTTAATGAAGCTTTAAAGAAAACCAAGGGTAGAAAATCAATAAGACCTGATAAAATCTCAATTGAAGTATGAAAATATTTAGGAGATTTGTGAGTTTCTTGTCTTACTAATATTATTTAAAAACCAAAAAGGCGCCTAACGAGTGGAGAAAGAGTATTTTGTCCCCCATTTTTAAGAATAAAGTGGATGCCCAATAATGTACAAATTATAGAGAAATTAATTTGATGTGTCATACTTTAAAATTAAGGGAGAAGGTTTAAGAGAAGGTAATTGAACATAGGTTAAGACGTGATACAAAGATTTCTCATAATCTATTTAGATTTATGTTGGGCAAGTCTAGTATGGAAGCTATATATTTATTGAGAGATTTGATGGAGAAGTACAGAGAGGATATGGAGGATGTTCATATAATTTATATTGATTTAGAAAAAACTTACGATAAGGTTCCAAGAGAAATTTTTGGGAGAGTTCTAAAGAAGAAAGGTGTTGATATGACTTATATTAAAGTCATCAAAGATATATATACTAGAGTCATTACTTGTGCATGAACAGGAGGAGGATTGACCAAGTATTTTCCTATTACAGTTGGATTAGATTAGGGGTCCAGTTTAAGCTCATAACTTTTTATTTCAGTTATGGATGCTCTTAATGGACATTTGCAAAAGGATGTACGATGGTGAATGCTATTCGCTAACGATACCCTACCTGTGAATAAGACTAGAGAAAAATGAAAAAATTAAATTATGGAGGTCTACATTGGAGTTTAAAGGCCTTCATATGAGAAGATCTAAAACTAAATGTATGGAATGTAATTTAGTAGTAATAGCTCTAGTGGCAGAGTTGTAACAATTGGTGATCAAATCATTAAAATGTATGAATTTTTTAGATATCTCGGGTCTATTTTTCAAATTGATGGTCATATAATTGAGGAAATTATCAGTAGAATTCAAGTTGGTTTGTTGAAGTAGAGGAATACATCGGGCCTATTGTGTGATAGAAAAGTATAGCTTAGACTAAAACGAAAATTTTATAAGATGGTGGTGAGACTTGCAATGCGTTGTCGCGGGCGCAGAATTTTGGCCTTTAAAAGAGAAGCATAAAACAAAGTTAAGTGTTGCTGAAATAAGAGTGCTTAGGTGGATGAGGGGTTTTACACTTAGAGACAATATGCGAAATGAAGTATCTATGAAAGGGTTGGTGTAGCTCCAGTGGCAGACAAGATTAGAGAGTCGCCTTAGATGGTTTGATCACATTAAATGTCGGTCATCTGGTGATTCTGTTAGGAGAGTAAATGTTTTAGATTCGACTTATGTTAAGAAAAACAAAGATAGACCTAAAAAAGACTTGGGCTTATTATATAAAAAATGATCATAATCTGTTAGAATTAAATGAAAATGTAGAATTAAATGAAAATGACACTCAATAGGACACATTGGAGAGAAAGGATTCATGTAGCTGACCCCACTTAGTGAGAAAAATACTTGTTGTTCTCTACTTTCAATTTTTCTTATTTCTAAGTAGGGGTTCTTACTTGAGAAACTATTTATATTCTGATTCAGAAGTCTTTTGATTTGATTTTGAGTATTTTAGATATTATGATTTTTGTTTCTACCCTAAGGTGTGTTTTATCCTACTTTCACAATTGGTCAGTTTGTATCTTGCTCGAAAACAAGTGGTGGAATCTCCTCGTCGGTCGAATGTCGTTCATTCTGAGTTTTCTTCATTACATTCAGTCAAGACAGCCACCAATGACATCAAATCCATTGTGCAACAACAGTTTTATCTCCATAATCCCTTCCAAATACTGTAAACCCCACCTATTAACCTTCCCTCGCTATTCCATAACCATCACTTCGCAAAAGACGCTTTCAAAATATCTTATAGGAGCCTTAGAATGATATCAAACATACTATCGAGTACATCTAATATGTACTTATATAATGAAAAAGATATCCCTTCCTGTGAATGTGTTATTTCTATGTTAATAAAGTATTTTACTTTTTCAAGATCTTTAATTAAAAATTGATCGTCTAGAAATTTTTTCAAATATTCTATAATTATGGTATCATTTCACTTTATGATCATATTATTCACCTAAATCAACACTGTAATAAAGAATCCTCGCATACTCGTAAAAAAGTGATTAATTTGTCTTAAAATGTTGAAAACCAACTTGTTGAATGGTTGGTTATAGAGAACTCTGAAACCAATTGCTTGAAGCTTGGTTCAAACCAAAAAATGATTTATTCAATCAACAAGCCAAATTCTCCTACTATCGATTCTAACCAAGCTATGGAAGCATCTAGAACTTTTTAACAATGCCAATATGGAGAAAGACATTCTAAACATCTAATTGATAACAAGACCAACTTCAAGCCGCTACAGTGGCAGGCAAACATCGAAATTTATTAAACTTTTTCATTTATTCATATTCAAAAGATTATTTCCTACTAACTTTAAATGAAAATTTGGGTACTTATTTGAATTTTTAGCTTAATCATTAACTTATTGAAGTGCTTGTTCAGTTAATATAGACAAGTAAAATACAAGTGAAGTACAATCATAAAAAAAAAATATTAACAAATTACATATTAACATAGATGCGAAATCTCAACTCAAACTCCAGTGGAACATGAACAATTTATAATATACCAAGTTAAGCTCAATCCACAATATAATTGCCTCGACTTAGCTTGATTATGACCCCGCTTGACACAATATCTTCAAGAGAAACATTAGAATCAAAATCAACAAAACCGATGGAATTTATTTATGACCTTCCTCCACTCATAAACCTTCACAAGGATAAGGAGAAGGTGCACTTTAATGTAATAAATAAGATAATGAAGTAATGTAATATGTAGCACCACTAATAACAGTACATTTGTAAAGTGTTTTTTTGAGCCAAGATGTGAAAAAGAGGCAAATGGGCAAATGTTAATTATGTAGCATTTAATTTGGGCCGAGATTTACAAATGCTTAATAGAGTTCAAAGTTTTTGATATTGCCCACGAGTAAAGTTCGTAATGATAACATCTTTCAATCATGTGATTGTTCTCATTACAATGGATGTCGTATAACTTTCCCTTATTTTTGTTAAATGATTTCTCTTTCCAAGGGGAAAATGTTTTTTGCATGCATCAGCCATCTTGGCCTCTTTAGAGACCATTAATTTGCTTTGCTTCTCTTCTTGAAAAATCATAGAATAGATTTTGCCGGTGATGGGAAAAGGTTGTATCAAAAGGATTTGGCCACAAATGATTGAAAATGAATTATTTAAACCAACAAGAAATTACCGATTCTTCTTCATTCACATTCCTCAGTCTTCTTGATAGCCCCAAATCAGCAAAATGGCACATAAAATGATACATTAAATTTTGTTAAATAGGTTACAACAAAGTTCGTCTCTTGGTTCTGTGAAGCAACGTCCCTTTTATTTTGAAAAAAAAAATTGCGTTCTTTTGTGAAAACCTATCCATCAAATCTCGCAACAAACCTCAACAGTTGATCGACACGTATAACGATATTGACAACATCAAATTACGAAATCTTGAGAAGCCATTATGGACCCATATCACTGCATCTTATCCAAGGAAAAATTAAATTTTCATTAGTAGGTGTTGATTCTTAGTTGTTCCATCAAAATAAAACAAATTTTGATTTTGGCAGTGAGGATTATCAACATTTAAAGGCTTTGGGAATAATTTAAACACGGGATGATCCAAGCTACGAAAGTGAGAAGGGTTTGAGAAATCCAAGGAAATTGTGCCTTCAATGAATTTCAACGAAACTTCCTTCATCAACTCCATTGAAGTTGACAGGTTCCACTCCCAAACTATTTTTAGCAATTTAAGGATTGCAATAAACCATTGACTTAAAGAAGGAGATGACATCAAAAACAACCATCATGCTTAGGATGAGGGAGACATTGGAAAGAACCATTCAGCTGTGGAATAGGGAGACAGTATCAGTCATTTTTTTGAAGTGTTCGTCAAGGACCTTACTCTAATTCCATGAAAAAAAAAAAGCAGGGAATGTTGATTGAATATTACTTTTTCTATCAATTAAAGTTACAAAATGCACTGTTTTTACACACAAAGAGGCATAACATAAATTATCAAGGCATCTAAAGATGGTCTAAATCACCTGAAATCAAGCAGCATATAAATTTATTTACAAAAAAAAATGTAAAAAATCATCAAAAATAGCAAACTTGGCTGCTGTTTTGCAAAACATTATTGATAGTATCCCAGATTCCATGCTATTTAATTTCTGAACTTGCAATTTTTTCACCCTGCCTCCCCCAGACATTTTATTCAGGCTTTCTTTGAAAATATAACTCCAATACAAATTATAATTAAAATGTTCATAAAATAAAATATGTGATATAATAAATTAAATAAATAAATATATATGGATTCCCCTAAATGTTTAAATCCGCATGAACTGTATAAATTTAAACTATATTAATTAAACAAATCTTTGAACAGCAACTATGAAGCCAAAGTACCAAAATGACTTACATCTATAATTTAACAACCAAAACAAGTGAGATTTAACGACCTCCCTTTACCTCTAGATTTCAGAGCGGGTATACCAGAGAATCTACAGAACCACCGATGAAATACTTCCAGCAAACACCTCTTTCCTATTGATTTTAACCAAAAAATGAAAGCAAAACCATTTAATCAAAAATCCAGGAGACAAAAAGAGAAAGGAGGAAGAGACAGAGTGATGACCTAAGCTCACCTACACACCGCAGATCAGCAATGGCGTGAGCAAGCGCATCGACAACGAATTCACTTGTCGTTAATATCATTGGCCTCCCTTTTGCTCCTCCATGGCTTCGGAGGGTTCTTTCTACTTATCGCGCCACCCGTTCCTAGGACCGCTCGCCGGCGTTATCGAACGCAGACTCGCGGATACGTCGACCTGCTTCTCCGAACTGCGGCAGGAGGGGCGATTATGAAGCTGATAAATTCAAAATAATCTGGTGGTAACCTATATGTAGTGGTAGTATAATTTTTTATTTTTTCGGAAAAACAAGATCACTATTAGGAAGCTGTCACCCTATCTAGAAGATAGATGCACTATGTTTATAATACCCATAAGCTGTCAAACTACAGTTTAACCAAACAGGAATTCAAGTTAAATGATGTGCGAATAATGTTTTTTTTTTTTTAATAATTAGTGTTATTTATGATATTGTTGTATTAGTGTTGGTATTTCGATGTAATAATATCACAATAAAATCAATACTATCATAAATATCATTAGTTGTACCTAAATCAGTATTGAGGAGATGGTTGTGGAAAGAAGAAATTATTATATCTGGATGGGCTTCATTCAGATTAGATGTGGGTGGTGGTGTTTTTTTTTTAGTATTAGTGATATTTATGGTAGTATTGATGATATTATGGTGTAATAATATCACAATACTATTATGAATGTCACTAGTTGTATGCATTCCATCAGGATGTAATAGTTTTTTCTGTAAAAATGAGAATGGTTAATAAAACTATTTCTATTATTATTTTTTCTTTTTTTCATGTTATTACAATAATTATTTGAATTAAAATTATTTTCACACATTAATAACAAAGGAGCAAAACATAAAATTAAACTCTAGCTAACTTAATTAATCAAATTGAAGCTCAAATTAAAAGTTGCTTGGGCTTGATAATATATATTGAATCGAACAATAATCAATATGGAAGCCCATAAAGAATGATTCAGTTTTACTGAACACATTTTAGATTTATTTAGACTAGAATTCAAACAATCTTCATTTTAGGCTAAAAGTAACAACAAAAGGATTATCTTGATTTTTTCGCTATATATTTAATAAGAAAAATCGGAAGACTGATTTGGTTCAGTTTTATAAATCTTAATTTTGAATCAAATGTTGTGTCATTGTAAAGAGAATTGTTGGTTCCATATAAAATAATTTTAATGTTTAATAGGATAGAATAAAATTAAAATCCAGAAACATGTATGTAAAACAACAGTTCAAAACACGAGCAAATATTACATTCGGACTCGGGGCGTAATTTACATTCGGGGTCTAATGGTGGGACGCCACGTGTCGAGTGAGCCTACCGCAAACACTGGGATTGATCAGTGTTAAAATTTGTGGGGTCCACTTGATACTTGACGCCTCACCATTGAACTCTAGATGCATCTGGAGCTCTGACCTAATATTTTTCCCAAAAATAGATTTTTGAACCAGTCTAAGCACTTAAAAAAAAAAAGAAAGGAAGTTTTACATACCTGCAACTCAATTCCATTATATTTACATATCCAACAATAAAATTTTATTTTTTACATATATGCCACAATATCTACGCATTAAAAGATATATTTCATATTTTAAAAATTAAAAAAATGGTATTATTTATGTGATATATATATATTTGTCTCAGATATGTAAATACAGAGGAATTATGTGGGCATATATGTAAAAGTGCCCAAAAAAATAGAAAGTGTTGGAAGTATTTCATCAAAACTGTTGTTTCCACACATTTCTTAATCAAAGTCATTAACAACAAAACCTTCAATATTAAAACACAGAAGCAGTGGTCCCTCCACTTATTTCTATAAGAACATACCAAGAAAAAGAGCAGCAGCTCAGCTGCCAGAAGGTTTAAAGTTAATAAATAACTCACAAAACTCCCTCAATAAAAAGCCATTAATGGCCAGCTTGGTTCTCAAGCATCATCAAGGGCAAGAACACCAGGCAGTGATTTTCCTTCCAGAAGTTCCAAGCTTGCTCCACCGCCTGTTGAGATATGGCTCATCCTATCGGCAAGCCCGGCTTTCTCCACAACAACGGACAGAGTCGCCGCCGCCGATGATGGTTGCGGCACCTTTTCCAGTAAGGTCGGCCAATTTCTGGGCAATGGCCTGAGATGATTAAGCAGAATGTCAGAATTAGGCTTTAAAGTTGATATGAAGGCATTCACATGTCAAGAAAAATATCAAAATGATCCTCCAACTTTTTATAGAGGGTTATTTTAGTCTTAGAATTTATAAAAATCTCAATTTAATCCTCATATTTTTTAATATTGACTGAAATAATCCCCTCTAAATACTTTTTTACCCTCCTTTAAACAAATATGGGGACTAGTTTAACACTTTTATAAACAGTGACTAAAACTACCTTATGTAAATAGTAAGAGGATTATTTTGACACTTCACCTTTTACATATATATACCACTCAATTCCTATGTATTTACATATCTAACATCTAAATTTTGTATTTTTTTTACATTTATACCATCCAAACCTTTCATATCACATAAAAAATACCACCACTTTAACTTAAAAAAAAAAAAGTGAAACACGCCTCTTCATGCATAAGTAATATATTATTTATGTAAAAATTGAGGTTTTGGTGTTAGATGTGTAAATACATAAGAATTAAATGGTATGTATGTAAATCTTCATAAATCCTATATATTTACATATCCAATACCTAAACTTTAATATTTATAATACTCAAATTTTTAAAATCACTTAAAAAATAGTACTATTATCACTATTAATCATTTTGGAAAGCCAAATACACAGTTTCATACATAAGTGTTATAAAGGTAATATCTCAAATTTTAGGTGTTAGACATGCAGAGATATATGGAAATTATATGATATGTATGTAAATCTTCTTATAATTTTATAATAATTTTTTACTCACATCTGTTCCAAAAGCGAATTTCTCGAACTCAAAGACACCCATGGGCCCATTCCAGATAATGGTTTTAGCGTTGTCAAGAGTTGCATTGAATGTCTCAATGGAATCTGGTCCAATGTCAAGGCCCATCCATCCATCAGGGATGGCAGATGCTGGCACAACCTGAGAAATAAAAGAGTTGGATTAGCGACACATATGAAGGCTTCAAAGATTGAGCTTTTATTTATTTATTTAGGCGTTTACATACATACCATCCAATTTATATGCATTTACAAATCTAACACCGACAGTTTACCATTTTACATTCACACCAACCCAATTTTTCATTTCACAAAAAAATGCCACTATTTTAACATTCAAAAAGCGAAATACAACTCTTCATGCATAAGGTGGTATGAATTTAAAAATTGAAGTTTAGGAGTTAGATATGTAAATGCATAAGAATTGAGTGGTATGTATGTAAATCTTATTTTTTCAAGTACCCAAATGTTCTCAGATTATTATGATTATGATGCAGGCGAGGATTGAACTCCAAATCTATGACTTTGAAAACTTTTACTGAAGCGCTAACGTAAATTTGTATTGTTACTAGACCTGTTCGAGATCATCTCTTTCACAGTTTTTACTTTTCCTAATGGCTGCCAAAATTTCGTATGGCTACAGTTATTTAGCCTGTCTATAGTAACATTTACATACATACAGCCCAATTTCTATGTATTTTTATATCTAACACCTAAAATTTGCTTTTTTACATTCATACCAACCAAATCTTTCAATCACATAAAAAATACCAATATTTTAACTTTTAAAAAGTGAAATACACCCTTTCATGCAGGTAGCATGTATGCAAAAAACGAAATTTAGGCCTTACATATGCAAATACCTACGATTTAAGTGTTATGGATATCAATCTTCCATCAAAATATATAATCAGAATTCAAAAATTACTAAACAAACCTTGCTGTTGGCATCTGCTGCAAACTTGTCAGCCACGATGACATCAGAGGGTAACAAGAGTTTCACTTCTTTCAGCTTTGCCTTCTCAATAAGAGCTATGGCTAGACCAAGCTTATCTTCCTCAACAAGAGAGGAACCAACACCATGTCCTTGTGCCTTGTAGAATGTGAAAATCATTCCTCCTCCAAGAAGAAGGATATCAACTTTCTCTAAGAGTGACTCGATCACCCCAATCTTTGTTGAAACCTTTGAACCACCAACAATGGCAGCAAAAGGTCGCTTCGGATTCGAAACAGCCCCGACAAGATAATCAAGTTCCTGCAAGTCATAACAACTAAGCACACAGAAACTAGCAGCTAACAGAGAAAGCTTTTTCATAATTTAGAGCATTTACATGCATACCAACTAATGCCTATATATTTACATATATAACATTTAAACTTTATTTTTTACATTTGTGCCACCCAAATTTATCATAACACAAAAATACCACAATTTTAACATTTAAAAAGTGAAATACACCTTTTTTTATGCATGGGTAAGGTGGCATGTATGTAAAAATTGAAGTCTGGGTGTTAGATATGTAAATACATAGAAATTAAGTGGTCTGTATGAAAATCCACCTGTATTTCTTTCATAACAACGCATGTTCCTGTATATGAAATATATCACAAGCAACTTTTGTACTCATGTGACCTTTTACTGAGCCTGAAATCATTTTAGGTATATTTAAATATAAACCACACAATTCTTACCTATTTACGTATCTAACATTTAAACTTTAACATTTACATTCATAACTCTCAAATCTTCAATATCCCATCAAAATATCACTTTACTAACTTTTTAAATATCAATCGCATCTTCTTATGCATAGATTTACGGTGCCAAGATGTTATAAATGAAAATACCAAACTTTATATTTTAGAGTATAAATCGATAAAAATTGTGTGATACGTATGTAAATTTCCCATGATTTTAATGAAATCCAGCTTAAAAGGAAACTATTCACAGGGGAATTACCGAAGAGAAGACTGCATCATACCTTCTGCATCAGGAAGCCAGCAACAGCAGGTTTCAAGTACTTTGCAACACCCTCTGTGGAAGCATGAGCTCTGTGAGCGGTTCCAAAGGCATCATTAACATAGAGATCAGCAAGAGAAGCAAGCTTCTTTGCAAACTCCGGATCATTCTTCTCTTCTTCCTTATGGAATCTCACATTCTCAAGAAGAACAACGCCACCATCAGGTAATGCAGCGACAATTTTCTCCACTTCCTCGCCAATGGAATCATTGGCCATTTCAACCTATGTTATTACAGAAAAAATAAAAATAAAAAAAGCAAAAGAAAAATAATTGAAATAAAAAATTGCTACCACTGAAATTAAGAATTTTTAGAAAGGCTTACATCAACTCCAAGAAGTTCTGATATCCTAGGCACAAGAGGCTTCAAGCTGTATTTCGGAGTGACACCTTTAGGGCGGCCCTGAATTTCAAATTAAAATTGTTAATGTTTGGAATAGTACTTCTTTAAGTTTTCATTGATTTCACAGGAAAAAAAAAACCAATAAAAGTAGCTAAGCAAGTAAGTGTGTCACAATGCCACATAAAATAGTAATTAAATAAAAATTATAGACAACACATCAAGAAGGACTATATATATGTGTATATATATATATATATCTATGTGTGTATATCTATGTGTATATATCTATGTGTATATA
>NW_018217944.1:35532-36865 GCF_001263595.1 Phalaenopsis equestris | reverse complement strand
ATTGTTCAACCTCATCTACCTTCCCTTATCCACCCACATCAGTCTGCCTTTATTAAAGGCCGCGATATTTCTGATAATATTCTCTTGGCCCAGGAGATTTTGCAGTATCTTGATAAAAAATGCAGAAGTGAAAATCTCGTTATAAAACTTGACATCAAGAAAGCCTTCGATACCATAAATTGGGATTTCATTATTAACGTTCTGAAAGCTAGGGTTTTAACACAAGCTTTTGCAATTTGATCAAAAGTTGGTTGGCTAACAACTTTATTCGTTGCTAGTCAATGAAAACTCTTATGGTTTTTTTACAGCGCGTCATGGCATTAAGCAGGGAGATCCCATTTCCCCTATTATTTTCATTTTATCTTTGATTATTTTTCCAGGATGCTCAATCATTTCCAGTTTTCACATCCTCATACGCAGTTCTAACACAAAGCTAGAATAATGGTTTCACACCTTGTTTATGCAGATGACGTCATTATTTTTGCTCATGCTTCTAAACTTTCTATAAAAAAAGTGATAGGGCTGTTACAAGATTTCCAGAATTGCTCTGGGCTACATTTTAACTGTGACAAATGTCAGATGTTTTTTAAGCAGGTTAACATCATATTATTCAATGGGGAGTTGCTTACACTGGGTTTCATCACGCCTCTCTATCTCTTAAATATCTTGGGGTAAATTTGATACGGGGAAGGAGGAAACAGATTCAAATGAATGATGTTATTAATAAAATCAAATGCAAAATTTACGATTGGAGAAATGTTTTTCCTTTTACTGGGGGCAGGATCTTTTTGCTTTCTAATGTTCTACAGAGTACTCCATTATATGTTTTGCAAGTGTTTAGCCCCAAAAAAAGTGCTATCAATGTGATGGAGAGGCTTTTCAATAAATTCCTTTGGGTAGGGAATGGAGCAAAAAAAAATTTGGGGGTCTTGGCATAAAGTTTGTAACCTAAAAAGCCTGGTGGGTTCGGTTTTAAAGCCTTGAAGCATACTGTGGAAGTTAATTATTGCAAACTTTGGTTTAAATTCAGATTGGGCTCATCTCTTTGGGCTACCTTTCTACATAAAAAATATTGTGCTCAAACTCATCCCTCCCTGGTTTCGTGGAAGGTCGGTGATTCTCGTATTTAGAAAGTTGTTGTTAATGCTAGAACCACTGCTAAAGACTTCATGTTTTGGGATACAGGCAATGGTAATATCCTTTTCTGAAATGATAATTGGGGTTGTCACATCTCTCTGATTACTCCCACCCTCAGCATAATAGTTCCCTATCAGTTTCTGATTTCTTTACAAATGATGGTTGGGATTTCCCCAACTTGTGTTCTATTGTGGGG
>NW_018217944.1:34898-35344 GCF_001263595.1 Phalaenopsis equestris | reverse complement strand
TGGCGTTATCTCACATATCTCACATCTTTAATTCCTATTGATGATATTCTCAAGCTTAAAGGTTTAAAAATGGCCTCATGATGTAGTATGTGCAAAATGGAGGAAGACACGAGACACATTTTTTTCGAATGTGCCTCTTCCTTAAAAGTTTGATATATTTAATGAGTGGTACTTATTTCAGTTTTTCGTGGATGCATAGAGGGTCTTTAAGCAATTATTTATGGCGTTGGAAAGATTTTGATGATGGCAAAGGGGGGTTTCCCCTACCTTTATTGGTCCTTTGGTTTCTCTGGAATGCCAGAAATAGCTTTAAATACCATACATCCCCCCCCACAGCTTCTATGATTGTTGCATCTGTGATTGTCTATTATAACAAAGTCTTAAAAGTTGGTTCCACTGATGTTCCTATTTTAAAGCCTCCCCAACTCATTAGGTGGACCCCCCCA
>NW_018217944.1:33949-34881 GCF_001263595.1 Phalaenopsis equestris | reverse complement strand
GACCCCCCCCCCCACCAAATTATGTTAAATTAAATGTGGATGGCTGTTGGCATCCGGATTATGCCGCGATCTGGGGAATTTTTAGAGATTTTGAAGTTAATTGTCTCTGTTTTTTCTCATGTCTCTGTTTTTTCTCCTCCCCTGTTGCGGCTGATAACCCTTTGGCAACGGAATGCTGGGAGGTTTTTCTGGCTTTAACGGTGGCTAGTATTTTCAATTTTCACAAATTAGAGGTGGAAATGGATTCTAAATTTCTCTTTTGATATTCTATTGGGTATTTCTCCACCCTCATGGGATATTTTATGCACTTTTACACGTATCATGAATGTTATGGCTGAGAAGCATCTCGAGGTAAATTGGAGTTTCATTCATAGGGAGGGCAACTCCCCAGCTGATTGGCTTGCCAAATGTGCTGGAGAGGTTTGTCACGTTGGGATTTACCCACCTGCTCATCTTAGAAGACTCCTCATTGGAGATAATTTATACCTACCTTATGTCTGTTTTTAATCCCTCGTGTTTATTGGCTTTCTGGATGATTTGTTTTCGGTTTGCTTCGGGTTTGCACTTCACATTTGCATATTATTGTTTCTCTTGGCAGTTTTAATCTCATGGTTTTCTGCTGGATGGTTGTCCGTGATAATGCTGATGGAGAACTATTCTTTTGTGAAGATGCCTTTTGTACATGTTTTCTATTTGGCTTGCCAAGCTTTACACGTTCACAGGTTTACTTAATTTTGGTTATATGGGTTTCTGGGTATACCTGTATTTTTTTGGGACAACTTTTTGTGTGAGTTGTAGTGTGGGGAAAGGAACCCCTAGGAGTGTGTCATATGTAGTTTTTGGTTTTCTTGGACGAAGATCCTCCCCCCTCCCCTTCCCTGTACTTTCTTTTGATATTAACGCGTAGGGAGCCACCGCTGCTCTTTCCCAAT